>NC_068986.1:73630154-73633444 GCF_001194135.2 Octopus bimaculoides | reverse complement strand
ACGCCGGGACTTATTCTTTGGAAGCCTAGTACTTATTCAATCGGTCTCTTTTGCCGAACCGCTAAGTTATGGGGACGTAAACACACCACCATCGGTTGTCAAGCGATGTTGGGGGACAAACACAGACACACAAACATACACACACATACATGTATATATATATATATATATACATATATACGACAGGCTTCTTTCAGTTTCCGTCTACCAAATCCACTCACAAGGCTTTGGTCGGCCCGAAGCTATAGTAGAAGACACCTGCCCAAAGGTGCCACGCAGTGGGAATGAACCCAGAACCATGTGGTTGGTAAGCAAGCTACTTACCACACAGCCACTCCTGTATATATATCATCATCGTTTAACATCTGTTTTCCCATGCTAGCATGGGTTTGAAGGTTTGACATGAAGCTGGCCAGCTGGGAGCTGTCCAGACCCCAATTTTCTGTTGTGGCATGGTTTCTATAACACCAGCCACATCACAGAGTGTGCTGGGTGCATTTTACATTTACACAGCACCAGGACAGGTGCTTTTCATGGGGCACCCTTGTCAATTCTGGGCAAGGGGAAGCGTTTTCCTCTATAGCCTCAAGCTGTTCAGAGCCTTGTGAGTGGACTTGTTACACAGAAACTGAAAGCCCATCGTGTGCACATGCGTGTGTGTGTGCGTGTATGTGTGTGTGACAGATATAATTTGTTAAACGTGTGTCATTCGAGCAGTCTTCACTGACAATGTCTACAGAACAGATGAAACCAGCTGTCTAGTCTGTGGATCTTGGCATGGGGTGATTGGCATGGGGTGATTGGCATGGGGTGATTGGCATGGGGTGGTTGACATAGGGTGGTTGGCATGAGGTGGTTGCCTCCCCTATCAGCATGTGTGTATCTGCACTCTTCCTATAGTATTAAGAGCATTTTAACTCTTATTTCTAGCAATGTAGGTGCATCAGCACCCTTAGTGATGATTGAATTTTTCCTTTATGGTATCACATTGTGCCTAGCTGTTTATATTGATTTGTGTGTGTGTGTGTGCGTGTGTGTGTATGTACCCATTTCACTGCTTGACATCTAGTGTTGGTTTATTTACATCCCTGTAACATAGTAAGTGTGGCAAAAGAGACTGACAGAATACCATACTTAAAAAATAATGAGTTATGGGATTGTTTTTTTCAACTAAACTCTTCAAAGTAGTGCTCCAGCATAGCCGCACTTCTATGACTGAAACAAGTAAAAGATGATAAAAGGTACAAAACATTCAAGGTGGTGCACTAGCATGGCCACGGTCCAAAGACAGAAACAAATAAGAGAACACCAAAGAATATATGAAGCTAAACTTAAGATTTTTACAGAACAATGAAAAAGCAACACTCTGAATGGTACAAAATGGTGAAATCAATGGAAACATTGGAACAGGAAACATTTCAAAGCTATGCAACTGAGAAACAAACAAATCTTAAAGATTAAATACGATTTTTTTCAAATTCTATGAACTAGCAACCGAATTGAAAAATTATAAATCTGTAACCTTTTTGACCTGCAACCACCATTAAATGGATCATTTTGTAGTAATGTTAGGTTGGTAAGGTCAGAAAAAGAATGGAGAGATTAATCAACCAAAAATAATCCATTTGCACTTATCGCTCACCTCAAACATTCAAACATTCAAAACAGACAACATCAGTAAACATATTGATTTTTAAAATACATAAAATATCTTTAATACACAAGAGATATTGAATAATTCCCAAACTGGATTTTAAACTAATTCCAAATGAAAATATAACAGCTACAATAAAAAAACAAACAATTGCATATACACATGTATAGATATATACACACACCATACACACACACACATATATATATACAACCATATATATATATACACACACACATGCATGCACACACACACACACACAAACACACACAAACACACACACAAACACACACACATATATATGGAGACACACTTCCATACATAACAGATGCATGTGCATAGTCACACAAATCCATACACATAGACAGACTAAAACATGCACATACACAAGGAGACAAAGGTATGCACACAAACACACACACACACACACACACACACACACACACAAACACATGAATATGCAGAATACATATATAATTACAAACATACACACATGCATACATATATATATGCATACACACACATACATACATACATACATATAATTGAATACATACATACATATGTGTGTACACATGCACTGATGCACACACATGTGTACAAATAAACAAACAAAAAGAACGCAGCTCCGATAATGGATGGAGTCAACAACTATTGAAGAGGTTGCAAGAAATAACAAAAAATTTAGAAAAAATAGGCAAATGAGTGGAAATCGAACCGGTGAGTGTGTTAATTAATAAGGTATTAAAACAGAAAGACTCTCCCCAGACACAATAATACACACACATACAAACACACACACACACACACACACACACACACAAGCACATACATACATACACACAGACATGCACATATACACACTTGTATTGCATACACATACTCTCTTGCACATACACACACACTCACGTGCATTACAGCAATGCAATAGAAAATTTGAATTGTCCACAGAGAAATCTCTACGGAATTATTTAGAAGAAAAATCCAACATATTTTCCCATTATAAACTACGACTCAAATCTAATCCATCACAGCATCTGACATTATGACATTCCAACACAAATCCAGATTTGAAGAGACAAAACCTCAGAGTGTTTGCGGAATTTTATTAAAACCAGTCCCCTAAAGTCTAATTTCTTACCTTATATCTAAACATTTATTTATTTTTATTTCCATGCTTGCCAACAAGCAAATTGATAGTTGAAGATTAACAAATTTGCCAGCATATAAGATGCATTTTGCATAGGATGCACTTCCGTTTTACAAGTATATCTGTATGCTGGTGCCACACTGTGCTGGCATCATGCTAAAAGCACTCAGTACACTTTGTGAAGTAGTTAGCATTAGGAAGGGCATCCAGCCATAGAAAGCATGCCAAAACAGACAAAAAAGCTTGGTGTGACTTCTGCTCTTACCAGCTTCAGTCAAACTGTCCAATCTATACCAGCATGGAAAACGGACATTAAGTGTTGATGATGATGATGAATATGATTTTGTGGAAAAAACAAATGTTCTATGTTCCATCATACACATACTGGAGGATATTTTAAAGTTACAGATCTGCACTTCTTTAGCCAGCTATTCTTGTCATAAGCATATATATATATATATATATATATATATATATATATATATA
>NC_068986.1:73621314-73629196 GCF_001194135.2 Octopus bimaculoides | reverse complement strand
ATGTAGAAAGGATAGCAAATAAAATTCAGAATATTTTTAATGCAGTAAATGCAAAGAAAGTATAATTACTCTTTTACTCTCTTACTTGTTTCAGTCATTTGACTCCAGCCATGCTGGAGCACCGCCTTTAGTCAAGAAAATCGACCCCAGGACTCACTCTTTGTAAGCCTAGTACTTATTCTATCGGTCTCTTTTGCCAAACCGCTAAGTTACGCACCAGCATTGGTTGTCAAGCAATGTTGGGGGGGACAAACACAGACACACAAACACACACACACACACACACACACACACACACACACACACACATATATATATATGACAGGCTTCTTTCAGTTTCCGTCTACCAAATCCACTCACGAGGCTTTTGTCAGCCTGAGGCTATAGTGGAAGACACTTGCCGAAGGTGCCATATAGTGGGACTGAACCCGGAACCATGTGGTTGCTAAGCAAGCTACTTACCACACAGCCACTCCTGCGCCTAATTGTTGTGATTGTTTCAGTAAATATTATTGCATTCTATAGGAAAGTATATTGAGTTAAGTTGAATATTGTTGTTTAGTTCCATGTCAACTCTGATCCATTATATCTATAATCAAAGGCATTACAACTATGACCAACCAACCTTCTCTTCTTTTTTTTCCTTTTTTTTCCAGATACAGTGTATCCAAATTATCATTTCTTTTCTATGACAACTGTGTGTGATTTCAGAGAAATTTGGTAACTATTTCCAGCAAGTCAAGTAACCACATAATGGTTTCAAATTTTCGCACAAGACCAGCAGGTTCAGGAGAGGGGCTAAGTCAATTAAATTGAACACCAGTGTTCAATTGATACTTATTTTGTCAACCCCAAAAGGATGCAAGGCAAAGTCGACCCTGGCAGAATTTGAACTCAGACCGTAAAGACAGACAAAATGCCACTAAGCATTTCAACCATTGCATTAACGATTCTGCCAGCTTGCTATCTTATGTCATCACATAATGGCCAACCTGTTTTGGAATGGTGAATCTCAAAGCAGATAAAGCTATATATAATAACATGAAAATATGAGTTAAAAATTCCTTTGGATAATAAAAGTCAAAGGCTACCCACAGGACTTGAACTCACGTCTTCTGTAAACATAACAAATTCACTGGAATTTCTGACGTGTCAACTATAACATAAAGAAGTAAGATTTGTAAGAAGCAATTCACTAAAGTAGTATAAAATACAAAAAAAAAACTGGGAATGAAAAATGACAGAGTATCAAAGTAGGTCTAATATTACTGGAATCAATATTCTTTAGCTTAGATATATGGCGTAACTTGAGACAGATAATTCCATATGCATAATAGATTCAACAATTAGTCATAACTAAATGAAAACAGACAGTTGGTTAATGTGAACAAACTGTTCAAAGATGCTGAAATCTTGATACAGCAACATGCCAAACAGTTTGCTGTTAGGACTATAGATTTAATCTGATATGTAGGCACAGGCATAGCTGTGTGGTTAAGCAGCTTGTATTGCAAATGTGGTTTCAGGTACAGACCCACAGTGTGACACTTTGGACAAGTGTCTTCTGCTGTAGCCCTCGGCAAACCAATACCTTGTGAGTGAATTTGATAGACAGAAACTGTATGGGAGAGACTATCATATTATATGTATGTATGTATGTATGTATGTACGTATGTATGTATGTATGTTTTTGTGTGTGTATAGATGTTTGTATGTGTGTGTGTATGTATGTATGTCTGTATGTCTGCATATGCATGTTTGAGTGTGTGTGTATGTGTATGTATGTGTGTATAAATGTGTGTGCATATGTATGTGTATTTGTATATGTGTATGTATGTATATGTGTCTGCATGTGTGTGAATGTGTGTGTGTGTGTGCATGTCATTGTTTTCCCCACTTCCTCCACCACTTAACAGTCAATGTAGGTTTATTTACATCAAAATAACTTAGTAGTTTGGCAAAAAGAGACCAGCAGAATAATACCAGACTTTAGAAAATGTACTAGGGTCAATTTGTTCAACTGTACCCTCCAAGATGGTGCCCCAGCATGGCCACAGTTCAATGATTGAAACAAGTAGAAAGTAAAAAGACAAAGGGCGTAAAGGTCGTGTAGAGTAATTTGAAATTTGAGTAACTGCTTATCAAAATATTCTGTTCTAGTCAAATATTTGTTTATAAATGTGACATATAACACCAGCACCACCACCGTCACCATCACAAACATGCAAAAAAGAAATTTCTTCTAATGAAATTAAAGGCCAAATTTTATAGGTAGACGGGTAACTTTGATCGACTTGACCTTGCAATGTTATTGATATTTTTATGGTTTTATTAATTTTCACAACAATTATGTGTCACAAAAACAAAAAATAAAAAAAAACATTAATTCTTTCATTATCGTTAGAAACAATGCATTAACAAACAATGTTAATGAGAATACAAAAGTAACGTCTTTGAAGTGAAATAAAATAAAATGAAAAATTGTTGAGAAAAATAGTAACAATAATAATTTACCTGGTTCATGATATCCCATTTAATGTGAGTACAATACAGCGCACTACATTTATCACTCACACATACACTCAGCACGCACACACTAGATGATTGTTATCTCATCTATCATTGTCAACAATAAATACTAAATTATGCAGAAACTAGAAATGATAGAAGAAAAACAGCCAAAATTTTAGTGAATATTTCAACAAAGAAAAGTTAAGAGACAATTTCCACCTTGCCTATGCTATGATCCCAGATCAAAAAGATTATCTGTTTAACCTTTGAACAAAGTCTTTATAAATCATTATTTAGTGACTGTCCAGAGATAAGTCAATGCCATTACAATAAATACTAGCCTGTGGTTGGTTAAAATAGCTACAGCTCTCCCAGTAAGTAAAGTAAATGCCTTTTATTTATAGTGTACACATTGATGATGCATTATTCATGTAGTTGTCTTGAATAAGTTAGAAATTCCAAAATTGACCAAAGGAATATATCATTTTCCACTGATCCAAAAGATATTCTAATTAGAATCATTTGTGTGCATGTGTGTGTGTGTGTGTGTGTGTGCATGCGCACATGAAGGTGTATGTGTGTGCATGTGTATGTGTGTATTAATGTGTACGTATGAGTGTCTGAGTGTGTGTATGCTTAAGAGTAGATGTATCTGCTTTCCTCCATGGTTATAAGTTTTGCCAAGAAGTGGGGAATATTGCAGTTTTCAAACATGCTTTAGCATTAGATAATGTAGAAATGTCCAACACAAGGTATGATGGACAACCATCATTAGTTTCTCCATCCCAGTGATTACGATAGAGATTAATAAAGTAGAGAAAGTAAAAAGACAGAAATAAGGAAATTGAAATGACCAAAGGTGAAATTCTACACGAGTAGACATTTATGGACAGAAATATTCTCAGATAAAATAGATATGCTTATATTTGCATTAATGACTTCATCTGATATATGGACTATTTTGTAGGGGTAACTTACTGGTATTTTTGTACAACCTGGAGAGATGAAGCAGAGTAGGAACTGAACTAATGAAATGGAGGCACAAGATGTACATTTATTTTATACTACTTTTGAGCTTCACTCTGTTGTTCTTTTCAATAAAAGCACAGGTAAGGTAGACCTGTAAATTTAGAGATTAATTGCTGAACATATAGAGGAGTGATTATAGTTGTGGAGAGGTTGATAGAATCTCACAGAAAGAAACCAAAACAAATCCATATTATATATATATATATATATATATATATGAAAGCAAGGCCACCGGCTCAACAAGCTCAGGTCACTTGACATAGATACAGTGGCCATCAACAGGACCATATTTTCTGAGGCACAAGCCCTCACACTCATCTCCAACAGCTATGAGCTGTGAGCTGTATGCATCTCCAGAGGGTAAGTTGGTGGTATTGGATGCAACCAGTGAATTCCATACCTTCAAACTAGTGGTTGACAGGAGCAGTGTAGCCAGATTTCTTTAAGAATCTAGAGTCTTTCCTGGAAACACCTGCTCTTTGGTGATAGTGGAGGATTGGATAGGTACCTTAGATGCATGACAGGGCTGTATGGAGAGCAAATGACACACATACTTATTCAAACATTTTCCCAACCTATGCCAGTTTGGACATAGACCAACTACATCAGGTCTTCCAGATCATATTTAGGTACAGTATTTTAAAGTCTAGTAAATTAGGTCAGCATAGGTTGCCCACAATTTAAAGTCATCAGCTTTACAGGCCACAAATTTCTAATCTGAACAGTTAACGTGATAAGTTTCTTAGGCTGGGATTCAATTACTGGAAGCTGAATATGATTTTCCTGACAAGCAAAACTTTCAAAAACTGGATTATCAAAGTAGTTAAGTGAGGTTTAATGGAGACAATCATCATCAACAAATGGTGGTTTGTTCTGATAGTGTGTTAAGAACATAATTGATAAGGCTTCATAAGGGACAAGATTCAGAAAAAAAAACTAATTAGAACAAAATCTAGTTAGAAACTCAGAAGAGGTACTTAGGAAAGGCATCATGACTGACATACCTACAATGAGACTAACTTTTGATCCATTCTTCAGTACAAAGCATAAAGGCTGCATTGTTGGAGCTAAGATGCATCCTCTTAGCATAAAGGAATAAAATCCATTTGATGCACCCATGTAACAGAGGTACAACATGGCCATGGCAATAAAGACATAGTTCTGTCTTTAGTGGCTCATGATGAGTGCATGCTACTAGATCTCATGTAGATGTGCATGACTTTTCAATAACACTTTGCTCAACTTGTGACAGACAGATCATGGGATGGACTTCAATGCCTGCCTCAACAGCTTGCTGCAACGCTCAGCAACAAAGATAAATGTGGAAAACCAATAACAGCTGCATAAGAGGCAAATAACCTGGATAGAAGCCTAACCTATGAGCTTCATGTTTATATGCCAGACTTGTTCAGCCACCACTTGGCAGGTATTTACTGCAACTGGCAGTAGGATGGAAGAATCCCTAGTTCTGTGAATCAGGAAGCAGTAGAGAAAGAACCTAACAAGGGGGAGCACATTGACCATTTTTTGTCCATTACTCTACATCAATGTCAATTTCAAGATTTTGGCCAACATGTCAGTGAAAAGTTGGTGCTTGTTGTTAGTAGCCTGATTGGTGATGAGCAAATATGTTCCATCCCAAACAGATCTATCCATGACGACCTCCACCTCATATGATACATCAAAGAGAGAGAATGGCTAAGGAACCTGACATGGACGGGGTTCTGATCAACTTCACTTAAAAGCTTTTGATAGGATCATGACTATCCTCACAGTAACCAGTTTTGCTCTGATCTTCACGGACAGAATCACCACAATGTACAGCAATATCTGTTCAGTAGTTACAGGCCATTTATCAGAACCATCCAGTAACATACACTCAGTCTATCAAAATTGATCTAGCACCAATGAGAATGCAGATCTGTTTCAGTCTAAGTAGATGTCACTATAATAGTGTCAAACGCCAAGCATATCAAGGTGATCAGCACTGTTCTCAGGGACAATGAGACGGTAACAGGAGTCAAAATCAACCAAGAAAAGGCCTGCAGTTTGGTACCTGAGGAGGTCAGCTTCTGGTTGAATCTAGGTGGCCAAGTAGAGAAAAACTGTGATGAGGTAACAGACAGGATAGTCAACCATACCCAGAAATAGGCCAAAATGAAGTTATCCCGAAAAGGATGGTGAACACCTCTATTACCTCCATTCTCTATAATCACCAGACCATTATATCATGACCTAGTTCATATCTGATCCAACTGGAGTTTCTACTCTTCTGCCTTTTTGGATTTTATCTGCGAAAGATATGTGTTTCACCTTTAGTCAGATACTCCATTTTCTATCAACATATGTTGTGTGGACTGGGTAAGCCATAGCTGATGACATACAGATATGCACTGATGCAGTCACTATTTGACACATTTTCCCCACAGATTGTCTCCTTAACAGAGGTGCAGTAATGGACCAAGCAAAGGCTGAGACAGAATGCTTGGCATCTGGAATGTTGTCAAGTACTCATGACACTCTACTAGTTGAGTAATGTGCTAGGTATCAAGTTGGAATTTTATACAGGATTGTCGGTGGGCAAACTCTCAGGGAAATTGTGGATATCAATGAAATGAAAATAAACTGACAAGTTTGTACTGGAGGACTTTTAAGTTTGAACCTATGAATAATTTCCAGAAAGTTCTGGGCTGGTAGCACTGCTGGTTTGAGATAAACACTGGTGACACAAAAATTCAATAAGCTGGACCAGTCTAAGATGCAAATAACAACATATTTTATTAATCCTTATTGATTGCAAATAGTGTGTGATGGGGTGCCTCTGTGTCTCGACAAATATCTACATCTTTTACATAAAAGAAAGCATTGAGCTACAAGCAGTGAAGTTAGTTGTCACTTCCCTGTCAACTAAACATCCAGTGGCTCAGTAATTTCAAAAACATATGGAATAAGAGATTCTTTACTTGAAAAATAGGTAAGGGTAAGTGACAAGATGGACATCAGGTTGTGAAACAATCATGAGTGTAACACCCTGACCACTAGGCCGTGCACCCCCAACAGCTACACATATACATACGTATACACACACACACACACACACACACACACACACACATACATACATACATACATACACATAACAGGCTTACACACATTTTCTGTTCACATTCCTCTTGAAGCACATTGGTTGACCCAATGCTATGAGAATGTCACCCGGTACAATAAAAGTTAGAAGCACGTGATTGTGAAGTATGCAATCACTTGGCCATGCCAGGATCTTGATAGGAAAATGTCAATCCATCAAATGGCAATCCAGCAGCATATTAATTCAGCCATCTGTGGTTTTCATACATTGACATTATTAACAATAGATTGTATAAGCAGATTTCACTGACACTATATGCAGGGATACAGAGAAAGATAGCAACTATTTTGTAAATAGGTTAATTAACTTGGCGTGGATCAATAGGGCAGACACAACACACTGTGGAAATCAATACTGATTAATAATAAACTTTTAATGGAAATCTAGACTTTATGTCAACAACACCAACAACAACAAAAGAAGTTGGCCAAACTGAGGACCAACTTTGATGTGTGTGTGTGTGCATATATGGAGATAGATATGAAGGAATCACTGGATGTTCCTGATTGCAGTTGGAGGCAGATTAAATATTACATTAACTGTTGCTGTTTCTGCAGATATAGTGATTACGATAGTGACAGAAGTGGTGGTGGCAGCAGATACACATGTACAGTATGACAGAAGACATAGTCTTCATGTTTGATGCAATATCATAAATTACTTGTTGCCATTATAAAGATTTGCTAAAGATTAGTGGTACCATGAAGTTATAGCCATTCTACACTAACAATATTGGCAGAAAGTGAAATGGAAGGTTTTGATTGGCAGACATCATTATTTCTTTGCTGCCACCATCAACAAATCAGCAACGAAGAATTTCAATTAATTTTATGGCTAAGAATTATAGTCACAATGATTACCAATAATATAGCTAATTAACAATTAACAATTATTAATTACTTAATGCTAGATATGAAAATCGAAAACTGTAATTTTGTGTAAATGATATTGAAAAAGTTTGACAAAACAACAATTCAAAAAGTTTTAAAGTATACATTTGCAGTATTTGCTGAAAATGTTATTATACATAAACTACACATCTATACAAAGCTTATTAGTAACTGTGTGTGTATATGAATATAAGGTATATATATATCTGTAAATAATTGTCACATATTATTTACAAATAAATTCCTCTATTTACATCATATCAAGGTCTCTTTCTTTTGTTGTCTTACCTTTTCTATCAATATATAT
>NC_068986.1:73598528-73621304 GCF_001194135.2 Octopus bimaculoides | reverse complement strand
ACATTTTCAAATGTCTCTTGACCTAAGTCTTTCACATCTTATCTATTTCCTCAGAAGATTCCACAACATTTTCAAACAAAGATATATGCTACCTGATGAAACGATGGAGAATTTGACATGCTTTAGAGGTGCCAATGTTGAAACAAATTCTAAAGAGTTTAAACCGGCGCCTGACATCAATAACAACAGAATAATACAAAGTTTTTAAATCCCCACTTTTCACTACACTTGAGATATCCTCTGATTTGAATGACACAGCAGTATATTGTAGAATGTGTTAGAATATATCATTACTTGAAAATTTAGAATTATAGCATCATTTTATGATATGTTCATGTTATTATAATACAATGCAGAATATTCTGTAGTAGAACAAATATAGCTGCCATCAACAGAGCCAACTGATATGCAAAACAGACGACAGTGGAGTGTCGAGGTTGGGGAAGTAATCTATCTGGGCTTCTCAACCTCTTCACATCCTGTATTATCATCATCACCATTGTTGTGTCCATTTTCTACACTGGCTTGTGTTGGATAGATCATCACAATCCAAGTCACTTCTTATTAAGAGCTACTATTTTCCACTATGAGTCCCAGAACCATTTCTTGGTCATATGTTCTAATCTAGTCATAGTTTCCATGGCTGGATGCTCTTCTAAACACCATTCACTTTACAAAGTGTACAAAGTGCATTTTTATCATTGACCATCTCTAGAAAGGTCACCATATCTTCAATAAAAATAAGGGGCTGTCTCAACCTTATGTTGTTTCCACTCACAAGCAACTACTTTAGAGTACATTGAGTGAATTTATCATAAACCACCATAAGCTATATATAGAAGCACATAATGTAATACTCTACTAGTTACTGGTTATATCTCAAGCTGTCATCCTCAAGCATCATCTCAGGTGGTCAAGACATGTCGTCCAAATGGCCTCCTCAAGACTCTTGTAGATCATCCTCTGCAGTGAGCTCATCTATGGCAAACAACATCAAGGAGCCCCAAAATGCAGGTTCAAAGACCAACTGAAGTCCTCTCTCTTTCAAGCTAGAATTAATCCTAACACCTGGGAAACAGAAGCTGCTGTACGTCCATCCTGGAGAAGAGCAATTTATTTCAGTTGTTCCACTTTCAAGGAAAGGGAAAAGACTGAAGAAGGCAACACAAGGCACTGCAACTCCAACCAAGATCACCACCTGCCCTGCCATGCAATTAATGCCTAAGACTGTTCTATTTCTGACTTGGCTTTCTGAGCCATGTCAGGTTTAAGCATCTTAGAGGCACCAGATGAATCAAACTTGGACACAGGTGGTGCCGATGATGATTACTTGAATGATGAATCGTTCAACTTACTTCTGAACAGACTTAGATCAAGGTGGAACTATGTAACTTTTCTATGAAGAATCAGTACAAAGCAATAATGGATGCAATATATGCACCAGTTTTTATTCCTGAATGTAAATATTTCTATTTTCATTTTGGGAATGCATAAATGACACAGACTCTATTTTCCATCAGAATCACTAAGTGACTAAGTGTAAGTGTACCATTAATCAGTCAAGCACACTTCTCACTACCAACATCTTGATTTTATATATAATTCTCTGCTACCTCCATTCTTCCAATCCTTCCAGACCTGTCCCTTCACTTTTATGGCTCTGTCTACTTCCCTATTCCATCAATACATCATATTCAATCTAGCTGGAACTTTACAGCAGCCACAGATTTTGTCTGTATCACTCAGCTTTGTAAGAATTTCCAGTTTTCTGCTGAGTATAAAGGTAACAGCTATGGCCAATTGATTGATGTAGCTGTAGTGGGTGAGTGTTATACTCAACTAGGTTGCTTCAGGTGAGAGTTTACATAGCAGGTAAGCCTCCTTAAAAATATGTGTTCTTAACTGCTACACACATAGTGAGCCTGAGTAGAGAAGATTTGTTGAGAACAAATTGTGTGTGTGTGTGTGTGTGTGTGTGTGTGTGTGTGTGTGTGTGTGTGTGTGTGTGTGTGTGTGTGTGTGTGTAAAAGAGAGAATGGGACCAAAAGGGAGAGAGAGAAAAAAAGAGAGAGAGAAAAAAAGAGAAAGAGAAAAAAATGGAGAGAGTGGAGATTTAGGCATGCAACATTTGAAAGTCGAACTTACAACATTATTTGAAATCAATAACACATAGGAGACATTAGTGTACAAATTTATAAGTTTGGGATGACATGGCTAGTTTTTAGATATTTCCTGGTGTCAAAAGTAACGAATATCATTGTCACTTTTAGGCATTGTCAGTCTATCTAACTTCCTGTAAAATACACCTGTATTGATGATACACTATAGAACACAACTATTATCGGTGGAGGTATGATAACAACTGATTGGATAAGGTACCACTATTTCTCATCTTACACAAGTAAAGTCATTGTTGTTGTTGTTTAGTGTCTAGTTAATCATTATTTAGTAGACAATCCAGCCATAACCATCTTGTTCATCGTGGATTAGACCTTCCAATAAAATCTTTATTTGAAAAGATAGTGTTAATTGAGTGGTATCTGGCTGTTATTTCTAGTAAGTTGAGTGATTGGGTACAGGTTTCCTCATTGTCTTGTGGTAAACTGTTATGGCGAAAGACAAGGAACTGAACTTGATTCAATTGTGATTAGAAAATTAATAACATTATAACTCTGAGAACAACCTCTTCAGACATACTTAGAGATATATTTTAGGATTTATCATTTAGTCAAAGAACAAAGAACCTCCTGCATGATTATTTTCAGTGCTGCCATAGCTAGTGGGATAAAGAGTGGATGTTACCCACAGACTTGAGATGTGGTTTGAATACCTACAACAAAATATATGGCTTTTTACATCTTGACTGTCTAAGTAGTAGAGAATGTCTTAATTAGGAACTTTTAGTCTTCTTCCTGCAGCTTCTCTCATGGCTGATCCTTCCTAAGTTTGATGAACAAGCTCTGCTGCAAAATCTGCAAGCAAGGAAGGTGCTGCAGGGCTGTGGTGTGTTGTCTTTCTTTCTTTGACATTTTGCTTCAGAAGCCAGGATGTTTTCTTCCTCAAGCTGTTTAACTCCTTTGTTCGCCTAGGTTTTCTATGCTGTTGTTTTCAGCTAACTTTTCCCAAGTTTTTACATTGATGTGGCACTTGGTCAGGCTGTGTACAAAATGTACTCCACTAAAAGTTGTGGTGTTCATCTGGCTAACAGTATATTATAATGAAATGCAAGTTTCAATGAGAAAATCATGATATCAGCTTCATAAGATTTGCAGTCTTTAATGGTGAAAAGGAAATTAAAGAAATTTTAATATTGCTAACCACAAGAATTTTAAAAATCTTACACAAACCACAAAATGTCATGTGAACTGTATTCATAATAGCAGTTGAAGAACAAATATTTCCCAAGGAAAATGATTCAAGTCTTTGACAAGTAACTCTACATATTAATTATTTTACAGTCAAATGAACTGAAGTAGCAATGTAGAGTAAAATACTCTGAAACTCAATGAAACACTAAATAATACCTCATGACCTCATGGTCATACAATGCAATACCTTCACTGATTGGACGTTTCACATTTACAAAAGATTTTGGATTGGTTAAGGTATTCTGTTTGTAGATTATATTGAAATCACACTTACATAGACGTGTTGACAACAGTAGACCGGAAATTAGTAGAACCAAATGTCTTATTAAGTTGAGGTTATTATAAGAGTTTCAGTCACAGAACAAATTCTAACATACTAAGAAAATGGTAATGCATTAGGTTTGTTGTTTGCTTTGTTTTTTCGTCTTTTGGAGTTATTGTTTTTGTTCTAATGCAGAGCTGTAAATACTATATGAATTTGTAATTATAGGTACCAATGTCACATAAAATGCACTTGTGCTGGTGCCATGTAAAATGCTCTTGTGCCAGTGACACATAAAATGCACTTGGGCTGGTGCCACACAAAATGCATTTGGGCTGGTGCCACATAAAATACACTTGTGCCAGTGACACATATGATGCACTTGCGCTAGTGCCACATAAAATGCACTTGGGCTGGTGCCATGTAAAATGCATTTGGGCTGGTGCCACATAAAATACACTTGTGCCAGTGACACATATGATGCACTTGTGCTAGTCTAGTGCCATGTAAAATACATTTGTGCCAGTGCCACGTAAAATACACTTGAGCCAGTGATACATATGATGCACTTGTGTTGGTGTCATGTGTAAAGTACTTGTGCCAGTAGCATATTAAAAGCACCCAGTACACTTTGTGCACTGGCTGGCAGGAGGAAGGACGTCCAGTTGATGAAACCATGCCAAGACAGACAAGTGGAGCCTGAGCAGCTCTCCGACTGGCCAGCTCCTGTCAAATGTCCAATCCATGCCACCATGGAAAATGGACATTAAATGAAGATGACAATGATGACGACAACAATGATGATGATGATGATGATTAAAGTTGTTATGTCATGGTTGTGAATGGTTATGTAATTATAGCAAGAGATTGAGTTAGGTAGTAAATAATAATTATATCAAGTATTGTGACTCTAAATGGTTTTATGTAATTGGAACATGTGATTGTATTGTACTAGTACATGGTTATGAAAGAATAAAGAGATCTTAAGATAAACCTAAAATGGAATGGCAAATCAACTAGCAAAGAATATCAAAGAAAATAACTAAGGAAGATCATATTTTGGAGAAGAAAAAAAATAGCAATTTTGTAGATATATATACAAAGCAAAATATGAAAAATAGAAATATATAAATAATTGTATGGGGTGTGCATAAACATGTCAAAGTGTGTGCATGTGTGTGTGTGCATGTGTGTGTGTGCATGTACGTGTGTGTGTATGTGTGTGTGTGTGTGTGTGTTTTGTATATGCATGTGTTTGATGATAAAATATACATTTCCAATACTTCAATATTTCATCTAAAAGGAAGAATCTAAGAGAAAAAAAAGGTGTATTTTCTATTGTTAACCATGTTAGAGATAAAACAACTTATTGATGCCTTCCTCAAAAGCTTGATTCAGTCTTCCCAAACCAAAAGTACATGTTGATATTTAGGTTTTAGTTTTTACTATTCTTTAAAGATTTTCATCTTCTCTGTAGTTTTCTTTCTTGTTCTTTCATTTTTCATTTCGTGTCACAACTGTAATTGCTCATCTGGTGGAACTAATACACAACTACTCCTCTAGTGAAACTAATTCACAGTTGCTCATCTGGTAACACTGGTTCACAACCACTCATCCAGTGACATTGATTCACAACTGTTCATTTGGTGACATTGATTCACAACTGTTCATCTGGTGACACTAATTTACAGTTGCTCATCTAGTGGGACGAATTCACAACTGTTCAACTGGTGAAGCTGATTCACAACTGTTCATCTGGTGACACTTATTCACAATAGATCTTCTGGTGACACTAATACACAACTGCTCATCTGGTAACACTAATTCACAACTGCTCATCTAGTACCACTATTACACAATTGCTCATCTGGTTACATTAATTTACAACTGTTCATCTGGTGACACTAATTCACGACTGCTTGTATTGTGGCATGACTGGCAAGACTTTGCAATTGCTCATCTGGTGGAAGTAATTCACAACTGTTTTACCCTTTCTTTTTACCATTTCTTTAGCTAGTAATAGTTGGTCCCACAAATAGATGTTACTTTTAAAAGAAACGATCAAGCTAATTCTAAGAAATACAAATCTGACTTTACAACTGAAGGAACATTTCTGAGATATTAACAGATAACAAAACACAAAGGGAAAGAATTAAGCAGGTGAGGGTTGTGCGAACAAGTGGGGTGGGTATTTTTTCTTTTACTTATTTATAGATTTTTCATTTTTGTCATGTGATCAAGATTGATAGAAATTGAGGCAATCGATAGAAGGGGAATTGATTTTTACCAATGTGGCAGTAATAGTAAGAATAATAAAAAAACATGTACGAGCAAAGAATTGATTCTTATCGTAAAGTTGGTATCAACTATAGAGAACCTATCAAAAGGTTGATAAAAACAGATCAATAACAAAATATTCATTTCACATTTTGACACAAGGCCAGCAATTTTGGAGAAGTGGGTAAGTCAATTACATCGACCCCAGTGCTCAACTGGTACTTATTTTATTGACCCCACAAAGATGAAAAGCAAAGTCAACCTCAACGAAATTTGAACTTAGAGAATAAAGACAGATGAAATGCCACTAAGCATTTTGCACAGCATACTAACAGTCGATGATAATAAATTGATTTCAGATTTTGGCACAAGGCCAGCAATTTGACCATGTGGTTCAGAAGCTTGCTTGTGGACCCTGAGGTCTTAGGTTCAGATACACAGTACAGCGGCTTCAGCAAGAGTTTTCTACAATAGACATGGTCTGACCAAACTCTTGTGAGTGGATTTGGTAGACAGAAACTGAAAGAAGCTTGTCGTATATGTGTGCATGTGTGTGTGAATGTGTGTGTGTGTGTGGGTAACATCACATGACAATTGTAAACAAGCATCACTGTTATACAAGCAATGTTATTCATTTCCAGTCTTCTGTGGAAACAAATGTCTTGCCATGAAGAAATATTGCCTTGTCTGGAAACATATGATGCACTTGTGCTAGTGCTACATAAAATACACTTGTGCCAGTGCCACGTAAAATGAACCTGTGCCAGTGACACATATGATGTACTTGTAAAGGTTGGCAACTGGAAGAACATCCAGCCCTAGAAAATCCATTTGGCCCATGGAAAAAAGGATGAAGATGATGATAGTACAATATAACAATAACTGTTTATAATAAAACTTGATTTAAATTTCCTAAAACTGTAATAGCATAAGGAAAAGACAACAGAAAAGACATCACAAAGGGTCTTTAAAGGATTTTTATTTTTTTCAAGAGGAATATAAGGTCATTCTTTTCACATGATGCTTTTATGGGATAAAAAAAAACTGAAGCATTCTACAGTTCATAAATTATGACTATTCAGTTGAAATGTGATTTATCCTGTTTAGAAACAAAATGTTTGAAAATCCCAAAATATATGGTTTCCATGATGGAAAACATTAATTTTTGTTTTTCTCATTATGTGCCATTTTTTATGGAACATATTGTGTCAAGCCTCTGTTTGGTTTCTTTCAAAAGATTAAGTGAAAGGAAATTTTCAATGCAGAGAAGTCACATGGGAGACAATTCCCAGCATGCAATACCTAAGATTATGTTAATTTTGAGATAATTAGCTCTTTATGACTTTTTATTCACTATGATGTTGGACATGCACAATATCTCTTTTTTCCATGGCCATAAAAGCATATGGTGCCAATAAACTCAATTTAGTTGTTTGAAAACAATCACGACTTCTGAAAACTATTTTTGGATTATGTGCAAGACATTTCTCATTTCTATTTACCATTATACTCCCAAAAAAAACAAAAAAAAAGAAGGCCAAAGAATGTATATAAAATATTTCTCTGGTTCCACATGATTTCAAAAAAAAATATTTAATTTTAACTTATTTTCTTTAAGGAATTCAAAATGTACAATATATAAATTAGTCAAATTACAGTATTTCAAATCCTTTAACTATTTCAATTTGGTCATTAGTGATCAAATATAATATTATTTAAGCTGAGGCCAGCTCTGATCGAGCAAACTTATAGCACTACATGTTGACTGGTGTTGTTTTTTTTTGTTGCTTAGCAATATGTCAGCCCTAATCCAACCATTTTTTAATCTATGTACCCCTTTGGTTAATATTTTATTCTGGTGGACCCCCATAATTATTTTATATTTGGAAAGTAGTTTTATAGAAACTTCCTTCAAAATTCCTATTTTGTTTTTCACACATTGGCACTCCGTTGCTTACAACATCGAGGGTTCCAGTTGATCCGATCAACGGAACAGCCTGCTCATGAAATTAATGTGCAAGTGGCTGAGCACTCCACAGACACGTGTACCCTTAATGTAGTTCTCGGGGATATTCAGCGTGACACAGTGTGACAAGGTTGACCCTTTGAATTACAGGCACAACAGAAACAGGAAGTAAGAGTGAGAGAAAGTTGTGGTGGAAGAGTACAGCAGGGTTCGCCACCATCCCCTGCCGGAGCCTCGTGGAGATTTAGGTGTTTTCGCTCAATAAACACTCACAACGCACGGTCTGGGAATCGAAACCGCGATCCTATGACCGCGAGTTTGCTGCCCTAACCACTGGGCCATTGCGCCTCCACTTTTCACACATTAGCCCTTTCCTTACCATATTTCTGTTGAGATACTTTCTGCTTCTTTGAATTAATTTTGAATACAACAAAGAATTTAGTAAAATAACTTAGTTGTCATTAAGCTAGTGTTAGGAACATAAATTGTAACTATAAAGTTTGGTGGAAGATTTTAATTCAGAACTTTTGAAGACACATTTGTACTACAGATCCAGAGGCAGTTTCAGGTGGGTTGGTATCAAAAGGGTTAACTTATGTAGGTTGAACTATGTAAAATGTTGAAGAAAGGAACCTAGCTGTTTCTTGCAATACCTAGAAATACATTCATCTAAAACAACATTTTTTCACAGGCCCTTAAAATACTGTTGTAGATCCCCAGTTTACTATTTTTGTTGCATGAACCCCCAAAATTCACATATGGACTCTCAGGCACCATATGAACCCTGGTTGAGAACCACTGCACTATATGGTAGTTTCTGTTGTTTAATCTTAGCTAGCCCTCATCCAATACTCCTATAGCACTATGTGATAATTATATACTATAACACAAATGCTTAAAAAAATTGTTCTCAAAGATTCTTTTTTCCTAATATACAAAAATCATAAAAATAAAATACTAAATGAAAGTTTTCTCACTTCAGTTCAATACTTCTGCCTTGCTAATTCACTTTAAAATTTCTTCTCTTGATGGCAGTAAGATAGCAGAATCTTCAGTACACTGGGCAAAATGCTTAATAACATTTTATCTGTTTTCAACTTCTGAGTAAAATTCCCACCATGATCAACTTTGCCTTTCCTCCTTTTGGGGTCAGTAAAATAAGTACCAGTTAAACACTGAGGTCAATGTAATTAACTTACCCCCTCCCCACAAAATTGCCAGCCTTGCACCAAAATTTTAAACCAATATATCATAAGGCGGTAAGCTGACAGAATCATTTGCATACTGGGCCAAATGCTAAGAGGCATTCCACAAGAGTGTTTCATCATCCACTGGCATCATATATGGTACCGACAAATAATGAAATGCAGACAACATTATGCTCAATACATCACATAGTTTTCTGCTGCACAACTTCTCAATTTCACATATCACATCCAACCAGTTACATTCAAAGTATATCTTTTTAAAGATGGCAGATCTTCAATAATAATGATTTTATATATTGGCAATATGGTAAGATATTATTAAAGACAGTGAGTTAGGTGCAGGAGTGGCTGTGTGGTAAATAGCTTGCTTACCAACCACATGGTCCCAGGTTCAGTCCCACTGCGTGGCACCTTGGGCAAGTATCTTCTACTATAGCCTCGGGCCGACCAAAGCCTTGTGAGTGGATTTGGTAGACGGAAACTGGAAGAAGCCCGTCGTATATGTATATATACAGATATGCATGTGTGTGTTTGTGTGTCTGTTTGTCCCCACCCCCCAGCATTGCTTGACAACCGATGCTGGTGTATTTACGTCCCCGTAACTTAGCAGTTCAGCAAAAGAGACCGATAGAAAAAGTACTAGGCTTACAAAGATAAAGCTCTGAGGTCGATTTGCTCGACTATAAAGGCAGTGCTCCAGCATGGCTGCAGTCAAATGACTGAAACAAGTAAAAGAGTAAAAGAGTTAAAGAGTATAGTCAGTTCAGTCAACCACAATTTATGACACTTATTTCATAGACCATGGAGGGCTAAAAAACAATCCAGGTTCTAATGAAATTCGAACTCATAACATAACAAGACAAAGTTACTTTTAGACATTTACCCCCAATAGCCCATGACAGTTTCTACCTGCCCAAATAATACTTTTAAATTTCGACACAAGACCAGCAATTCTGAAGGGTGCAAGCAAGTTGGTTACTTCAACTCTAGGCTTTGGCTGGTACTTATTTTATCAACAGTGAAAGAATGAAAGGTAAAGTTAACCTTGGCAGTATTTGAACTGAGAGCCTAATAGATCAGAAGAAATACAGCTCAACATTTTTTCCAACACTCTAATGATTCTGGTAGCCCACCACCTTTATCTGCTCAAATAACAATTACAAGAAGAGTTAAAAACTTAACCATCATTCATATGCAAGTATGATTTGGTAGCATGTATCATACTTTTATTTATTATTTTAGGTGCCTAAGTAGTTGACAGGAGACACAATCACCCTCTTGGCCCTCTCATGTTGACCCAGCTAAACATCAAGGATGTGACAACTGGCAGGAGAGAGGGTTGTACTAGCACTTAGTGCATATGCTTCGGTACATGCATGTGTAAGTATATTTGTGTATGTGGGTGTGTGTGTGTGGTGTGTCTTTTATAGTGATAGGGAATAATGTGTAAATATTAAATGTGAAACAATAATGGGAATATGAAGGTGTGGGTGAGGGAGACACAGACAGAGAGACAGAGAAAGGGAGGAGGAGGAGGAGGAAGCTGTAGTTGAATAAATGTTGAACAATTTACTGTTTTTAATGTTTACAGCATGACAAATATCTAGTAGAGTTGACAGAATTGGTGAGAAGCAGCACTTTAGATATTACTTCATTCCATCATTGCCACCACCACCAACACCAACACCACCACCACATAATAATATAAAAACTTCTTCAGTTAGAAAAACTCCAGGGAATTGACCAGTTGGTTCCTAGTTCCATGGTTTATTCAGTTTACTATCATTGCTACAAGAAACTCCATGGAATTGTGCTATACCACATTTACTGTTGATTAGCTAATGGTTACATTACCTGGTGATACAGAATTCTAAATGGGGCATCACAAGTTTCAAATAACCAAACAAGGAAATAATCGATGGAGATATCATTTCATAAATTTATTTCCTTCTGTAATGCAGTAATGAAACAGACTGATTAATAAGTCATTACTATCTTCATTAAAATTAAATTCATATATTCTTTGACAAGTTTCAGGTACTTGAATGTGAGCATGCTAGAGTACCATCCTGAAAGGTTTTAGTTGCTCATATCAAACTCAGTACATATTCTTTAAGTCTTATACTTACCTTATCAAACTCTATAATTTATGGAACATAAACAAAAAACATCAAATGCAGTACAGCATGTCGTTTCCAAATTCCTGGCAGAGTGAATTGCCCCATTGTGTTGTTTTTCTCACAGACAGTGCCCAACCAACCCTACTATACTGTGTAATCGACAAAATCAAAAACAATCAAATGCCCTTGCACAAAATTAAAAATATAAAATGGGCAACAATTTACCCATCGCACCCTGTACACACACACACACACACACACACACACACACACACACACACACACGTACACATACACACATACTCTTTTCCATGTTGATAGTTCCCGACAACCACACCTCTTTCCTTGTTCATCACTCACTATGTTCACCTCTACCCCTATCTTTTGCCATCTGATATACTCCTCTAATATTCTTATGAAATTACCTTCAACTATCCAATCCACTGCCTGCATTTCTTTTATACTCATTTTCTTGTATACTGAGACACTCTAGCATCTTGTCACCACCACCTCTACCTTCTTTCCAGCTACTCCCATCCGCCTTGATATAATGTGGGGTAGCTTTGTATTGCTTCCATAACAAAACACCTGTGCCTGTCCCTCTATCATACTCTAGCCTCCCCCAACACCTAGCATAAAACGACCTCCCCCTCTCTCAAATACACCTCTGTCACTTAGTCAATGAGGCTTTTCGATTCTGCATTGGAAAGTTATGTTCTAAACCCTTTAACGCCAACTGAGTAATTCTTTCGGCAACTTTTAAAGAGCTTGGAATCTTTCAAAGAACTATCTAAAGTAATATCCGATGCTATTTGCATCGCTTTAATGAATATTTCATAGATTTTATTAGAATTTCAATTTATTTCTTCAAAATATAAATTACATATAAGACAAATATAGGTAAAAATGGTTGCACATCACAATCAGAACACATTGAAATGATGATAGCATTGTAGCTTAATCAATCCAAGAAGAATATTATTTCTCTCATAAATAGTAGTGAGGAATAGCTAACAGAATATATTTTCCAAACTCAACCGCAAACTTTTAATTTATTGAAGCAAAATGAAAATCCTGATCTTTCCTGATGAGATTTTTATCATATCCGTTATCTACTTTAGGCAATAAAATATATACTATAATTTAGTATATATCATTTGCCAGTGGCATTTCAATATATTATAGCAAACTTAGATGCCATTACAAAACATCATGAACAGTATTTATTGCATTCAGAGTACCTCTATGTTTGCGAAGAAGTTTACAAATAGATTAAATATGACTGTCCAGTCACGATTTTATGACGGTCTCACTAAAAAAAAAAACAGTAACTATATATTTCATATTAGATTTTGGTATTTACAATAAAGTTAATAACAAAACATTAAAAAAGCCTTTAAGTATTTTTGTTGCTGTTATTTAGCCCCGAGTTGGTCCAAATGGAGAAGATAAATGATCAATGGCATTACAGGTATGACCTTCCTGTCTCAGGGTTTCTCAACCATTTTTTACTATGGATTCCTTTGATTCCTATTCTACTCAGATGAACCCTTCTTGCCATTTGATGTTTAAAAAAATACCATTAAATTTTTTTATAATTAAATCCTCATCATCATCATTGTTTAACGTCCGCTTTCCATGCTAGCATGGGTTGGACGATTTCACTGAGGACTGGTGAACCAGATGGCTACACCAGGCTCCAATCTGATTTGGCAGAGTTTCTACAGCTGGATGCCCTTTCTAACGCCAACCACTCCGAGAGTTTAGTGGTTGCTTTTACATGCCACCGGCATGAAGGCCAGTCAGGTGGTACTGGCAACGCCCACGCTCAAAATGGTGTATTTTACATGCCACCTGCACAGGAGCCAGTCCAGTGGCACTGGCAATGACCTCGCTCGAATGTCTTTTCACATGCCAGGAAGGCGACACTGGAATTGCATACAAAAAAAAATATTAAAATATATTGTGTATTTATCCTTTATCTTTTACTTGTTTTTGTTATTTGAGTTCGACCATACTGGAGCACCAACCTGAAGGTGTTTTAGCCAAACAAATTGACCCCAGGACTTTTATTTTCTATTTTTAAAGCTTAGTACTTATTCCATCAGTCACTTTTGCTGAAGCACTTAGTTACAGGGATGTAAACACACCCAACACCAGTTGTCAAGCAGTGTTGGCGGGACAAACAAAGACACACACACACACACAGGTATGTGTGTGTGTGTGTGTGTATATATATATATATATATATATATATATATACATGCACACATCAGGCTTCTTTCAGTTTCCATCTACCAAATCCACTCACAAGGCTTTGGTCAACCTGAGGCTACAGTAGAAGACACTTGCCCAAAGTGCCACACCATGGGACTGAACTCAGAACCACGTGGTTGGGAAACAAACTTCTTACCACACAGCCACACCTATGTCTTGTAGAGGTGTAACCAATTTATTGCAGAATAATTTTAACAGCAAAACCTAATATGGACCCCTTCCTTGCAAGGCTCAGAGGGACTCCGATTGAGAACCACTGATATAGATGAAGATGATGATATTATTGGTGATCTTGATGGTGATGTTATTACTACTGCTACTACATTCTCTAATGTATCCTTCTATTTTAAACAGCAGTGTGTGATTTCAAGGAAATTTAGCAGTTATTTTTTATAGATCATATAACTATGCAGAGGAGGCTCTACCTCTCAGTTTATTTTTGGTGATTTTAAGATGTTAGCAATTTGTTCCTTCTCTGTCTTTACAACAATGTTTCACCATTGTGGCTATTAACAACTCAAGTCAGAGTTTCAACAATTTTGTTCCTCATCCCAACTCTCTCTCTCTCTTCTCACTTTTTTCTTTTTTTCTTTTATTCCAAAACAAAGGAAATCGAAATTGAAATCAAAAGGATAGAATTTATAGTCTTTAGTTTCACAATATTAATGTTGGCACATTATAATATCTGAGTCTTTGACAGAATACTTAAAACAAACAGCTAATGAGACTCAATAGCTCTATTTGGTGCAGACAATAATTCAAGGGAAACTATGTCGGTCAGACATTCAAATCGTCTTTGATCTTCTCAATATATCTGTGTTATAAAGTATGCCATAAAACCACCGTAATGATGACAATTGCATCATCATAGAGTCATATTAACCATTAAACACACACATACACACATACACACACACACTATTATATTTATTTTATTTCATACCAATGTATTTCTATGTATATTTATGGCATGGTTAGTGGTACTCTATTTTACTAGTGTCAGTAACAAGGTCATAGGGACTCAATGAAAGACTTTGATAATAAATATTATGTAATACTGCAAACTAATAATAGTGCATGTGTGCTTATAATAGCTAATATGACTCTACTATAATGCAGTTGTTTTGGTCTCTGATCTCAGATCACGTCCCTTATTTAAACAGGTTCAACTAAGGAATACTATAGATATATCATAAAATTATCTGATGTGATGCAATAAAGAATTGTTTAGGATCATAAGGTAAAGTACAATATTATTTCATGATATGGGAGTGAGGGTCATTGTGAATGTGCATGTGTGTGTGTCTGTGTGTATGCATGTGCAAGTGTGTGTATATGCATGTACATGTGTGTGTGTGTGTGTGCACATGCTTAACAACGTTATAAATTGAGCTCTAAAATTTCTATTTATTTCTCATGCATAAGCACCACATTGGATTGTCACACACACACAGACACACACACATTCAAACACACATGAGCTTCTGTCTTTCTCTCCACACATACACAGACATCACTTATTCTGATCACTATCCATTTCTATTTCTATCCATCACTCTCCCTTTCTACCATCCTCTCACTTCCATTATTCTGCCTCTATCATGATGCTCTTGCTTCCTTCAACTACTCATCAGGTTATGGTTCTTCGCTTACCATGTTCACTCTTCTAGCCACCATCTTGATCATTTGCCTCAAGTGACAAAACACCTTGTAGAACAACAAGGACTCATCTTACAAGATACTATGCAGCCTTACTAATGCTGGTACCATGATAAAACTGTGTTTTGTTGGCACTCCGTCACTTACGACATTGAGGGTTCCAGTTGATCCAATCAACGGAACAGCCTGCTCGTGAAATTAACGTGCAAGTGGCAGAGCACTCCACAGACATGTGTACCCTTAACATAGTTCTCGGGGATATTCAGCGTGACACAGTTTGACAAGGCTGACCCTTTGAATTACAGGCACAACAGAAACAGGAAGTAAGAGTGAGAGAGAGTTGTGGTGAAAGAGTACAGCAGGGTTCGCCACCATCTCCTGCCGGAGCCTTGTGGAGCTTTAGGTGTTTTCGCTCAATAAACACTCACAATGCCCAGTCTGGGTATCAAAACCGTGATCCTATGACCGCGAGTCCACTGCCCTAACCACTGGGCCATTGCGCCTCCACCATGATGAAATATACCCAGTGGTTAGTCCACATTGCTATGTAAGGAGCACATGGCCATTTTCCTGGTTTCCCTGACGTATATATTTCTTCCTGGATGGGATGCCAGTCTGTTACAGGATTATTCATTTTTACCAGCTGAGGGGACTAGAGCAGCATGAAATGAATTGTTTTGCTCAAGAATACAATGCATCGCCCAGTCCAGGAATGGAACCTACAATCTTACAATTGTGATTCCAACACTCTAACCCAATGTTACTCAACTGTTCCATCTCTCTGTCTCTCTCTCAGACTGCCTCAGTCCCTATCGGCCTCTCTTACGGGCTATACCCTCTCAGTCACTGGCGCTATCCATTTTGATGATCGGTACCTTCTGTCAATAGCCTCTCTCTCTCAGTCTCTATTTGTTAGTCTTTATCACCAACTACTCTCTCCATCTTGCTTCTCTTCACTGACCGCTGCTATCACTCCATTTCAGCCCCTGTCACTGAACTGACTCACTGACTGTCTTTACACCGAACGCCGTTCTTCACTCACTGACCGCGTTTACACCAACTGCGGTTCCCAAATCTACGCTCCGTATTTACGACAGATAATCAGCCAGAAAGATTGGCATACCGTACCCAACATTGCTGCGTCCCCCCCCCCCTCCAAAGCTGGGTCAGTTTCGTACAGTTCCTTTTTAAGCTTTCGATGACCGGAAAGGGTCAGAGATCACATTCCTACGCCATAAATAACCGTGCTCATTGACAAGACAAAGGAAATACCACTGTCCTGAACAACTAGAACACGGTTTCAAACACAGATCGAGGAAGAGGGACATAACATTATTTTTGTTTTTCGGCGTTCATATCAATATATACAGCGGGCTTCTTTCAGTTTCCGTCTACCAAATCCACTTACAAGGCTTTGGTCGGCCCGAGGCTATAGTAGAAAACACTTGCCCAAGGTGCCACGCAGTGGGACTGAAACCGGGACCATGTGGCTGGTAAGCAAGCTACTTACCACGCAGCCACTCCTGCGCCTATGTAAAGTGATTAGAGACAAGAAGGGCAACTGGCATCAAACTATAGAAATGAAGTTAAAAATTAGTCATATAAGCAAAACATGATCTTTGAATATGCTAGGGACAGCAACTTCAAATAAGAACTAACCTGATTCAGACCATAACTACTCATCAATCCATATTAAGAGGTTATTGGTGACAACAATGACTGTATGACCATTGCTTGGTAATCTAAATGCACTTGAAATATTGTCAAAGCTAGTCTAGCAGCAGATAACTTTGACAATGGCTTATATGGCAGACGCATGTTTTCACAAAAATTTTTTTATTGGAATTGTTACAGTTAAAAGGTAATATCAGTAAAGTAAAAAATAAGTTGTAAAATGGATACTTCCTGCTTCTGTGATGCAATACAAATGTTAGACAAAAGACTTTGCATAAAGATGGTAATCCTGAAAGAAATGATAAGCAGAAAGGAAATTGCAAATATTTCCTGGATTTCAATGAATCTACAAACTGCTGTCTTCATGACAACAAATAAATAAATAAATATTAAAAAAAAGGTATCATTCTCTAAGAATCTTGGGTTTATATCAGAGCCTGAGAAATCTTTAGTATAACTGTTACAGTCTACATATTCATTTTGCAGTTCAAAACCTTACATCAGCATAAACCCACAGTTGCTATATACCCATAAAGACAAAAGAGAAACAGGGGAGATATTATTAATAGCTGAAGGGAGACCGTTCATCTTTTAAAGGAAAACAATAATTCCTAATTGCCAGCATGGGGTGTGAGAAGAAGCAGGAGAGGAACATAAGACATAGAGCAGACATGTTTGTTGATGAATTTATTGTTTTATAAATAATATAAAGCTTTTGTATGCTCCATATGTGAAGACGTTGGTGTTTATTATTTAACAATCAGTTTTGCAAAATATCTGATACATTGTAAGGAAGTATTGTGTGATATCTAATATAGGGTGACCTGTGTGAGTATTGTAAGAGTCTAATGCATTGTGTGGTATCATAAGTATTGTTTGCACCAAAGTAATTTTGTGAGGTGTTATATGATTATTGTAACTGAAAAGTTGATAAGTTGTTATCTTCTATCTTCTACTTGTTTCAATCATTTGGATGGCAGCTGTGCTGGGGCTCTGCCTTGAAGGAATTTAGTCAAACAGATTGTCCTAAGTACTTATTTTTTAAAGTCTAATACTTATTCTATTGGTCTCTTTTGCTGAACTTCTAAGTTATGGGGACATAAATAAGCCAATACCAGCTGTCAAACTGAAGGTACAAATCCAGACAAAAAGACACACACACACACACACACACACACACACACACACACATACATACATATAACAGGCTTCCATACAGTTTCCATCTACCAAATTCACTCACAAGGCATTGGTCAGCTTGAAACTAAAAAACACTTACCCAAAGTGGGACTAAACCTCACTTTGCAAACTTCTTAACTACACAGCCACACCTATGTAATTTTTATATTTAAGTAGGCTATGTCAACTTTTGCTGCTTAAAACCCCAACTGTATGTATCTGACCCCTATTACTGTATTATATAAAGTACAGAATACCTCTCTTCAATGTAACTGACAACATAGAGAGAGAGAGAGAGAGAGAGAGAGATAGAGAGAGAGAGAGAGAGAGAATGGCCTGACAGTGGAGAGTCACAAGTTTATTGGAAATCCGAATATTTGAAAAAATATAATATAGCATTATAAACATATTTAAAAGTATTAAATTTTATGTTTTAGATGATATAATGTTATGTGTTTATTATTAGTTAATGTGACATGATAGAAATAAAATTATAGTTTATTTGAAATGATAGCATAATAAAAATAGAAAAAAAAAGAAAAAAAAACACAGAAGCTGAGTTACATATAGTAATGCTTCTAGTTTTAAGTTTAGTTTTCTGGATTCAAAGCCTGCTTATAATGGAAGAGTTAAAAAATTATGCAATTGATTCCAATTTCTATATGCTACTCTTTGGCTTCTCACTATTGTTACTATACTATGGTGTTAATGCTGTTTGTCATCAAATACTCATAATGTTCTCTAAACTATTAATACAATATGGAAAAAAATTCCATTTTCAATATGATGCTCTTAATGTCATCCATACTGTTAGTGAAAGTACATGGCTTAATGGTTACAGTATTCAGCTCACAATCATGAGTTTGATTCCCAGCAGCATGTTGTGTCTTTAAGCAAGACACTTTGTTTTATGTTGCTTGTGAAAATGGGCTGTACTTGTATTTCAAAGGGCCAGCTTTGTCACATTCTGTGTTATACTGAATCTTCCTGAGAACTATGTTAAGGCTATGTTAATCTGTGGAGTGCTCAACCACTTGCACATTAATTTCATGGGCAGCATTTTCTGCTAATCAAATCAACTGGAACCCGTATCATTGTAATTGACTGAGTGCCAGTTCTTTCTTTTATATATTGTTAATACAGTAAGGAAAAATATTCTATTTTCTATATGATACTATTAATGTACTCTCTCCTTAAGAGAAGAAATTCTCACATCTTAAGATGTTTGTTAGTTGTGTATATAAATTTCATCATTCATCCATTTGTTGGGTTTTTTTTCCATCCATTTTACCAAGCTAGCATGGGTTTAACAAATATCATATTGACGTGTTGTTTTGTAACTAGCTGAGCATGGCCGTTGCCAGTACCGCCTGACAGGCCCTTGTGCCGGTGGCTCGTAAAAAGCACCCACTACACTCTCAGAGTGGTTGGTGTTAGGAAGGGCATCCAGCTGTAGAAACTCTGCCAGATCAGATTGGAGTCTGGTGTAACCATCTGGTTTGCCAGTCCCCAGTCAAATCATCCAACCCATGCTAGCATGGAAAGTAGATGTTAAATGATGATGATGATTCCCTTCCAGGTTCTCTAACTCTTATTTGTTTTTCAAGTAAGAGATCTTTTACTCCACATTTCCAAATGATTTCAAAAGCATGATGAAAGCAGATGAGTCACTGAGAAGAGAAGAGTTAATAACAACACCACTTGAACGGCTTTTGAATATGTGAGCACATATGTGTCATTAGGAAGGGCATCCAACCATAGAAACCATGCTAAATCAGACTAGAGTCTGGTACAGCCTTCGAGCTTGCCAGCCCTAGTCAAACCGTCCAACCCATGCCAGCATGGACAACGGACGTTAAATGATCATGATAATGATGACGATGTAAACAAACACACAGACATACAACACACACACACACATAACTTTTATCTTTTGCTCGTTTCAGTCACTAGACTGTGGCCATGCTGGGGCACCACCTTCGAAGGGTTTTAGTTGAACAAATTGATTCCGGTACTTTATTTTTTATAAAGCTTGGTACGTATTCTATCAGTCACTTGTGGAATCACTGTAACAGGAACATGAACAAACCAACAAAGATTATCAAGCACTGGGAGCACAGACATAAACACACATACACAGACAATATATAGGATGTGAGGAGTTTTCGTCAGGATGACTCAAACTAATAGGTATGTGTTCTGAGTGCTCAAATAAATGTCTTTCCTCACTCTTTTAACACACACACACACACACACACACACACACACACAGAGAGGCTTCTTTCAGTTTCTATCCACTAAATCCACACGCAAGGTTTTGGTTAATCCAGGGCTATAGTAGAAGACACTGATAATGCCATTCAGTGGGACTGAAACCAAAACCATGTGGTTGGGAAGCGAACTCCTGAATCACACAGTCATACCTGCACATATCGACTGACACAAACCACTCATAAAACATTGAATATTACAGAGATGAAACTTCAAGTTTATGGATCTTTTAAACTGGAAAGAATGGTAGCTCAGCATTGGTGGATTGCTAAAAATAGCTGAGAAATTAATTAATTAAAATTCAAAATAATACACTGACATTGTATTATGACCTCATGAAAGACATTATTACTCTAAATGTCTTGATGTGAGAATAGCATATCAATTCTATCCCATAATTTATAGATTGGTGTAAGGAACATGGAATTTGTTATTCCAACAATTGGCGTAAATCTCTAAATTAAGCAACAGAGCTGAACTCAATTGAATCGGAGACATAAAAATTTGATTAATAAATTAGGTTTGTTCAAGGAATGCATTTCTGTAGAATATAAATGTGGAAATTAAATAGTTTGACTATAGCACCCTGGTCTACTTAATGCTCGTGTTTACATTCAATATACATTAGTAAGATCCTGTAATTCATTTATTTGTTGTTTCATAATATTAATAAGTAGGCAATAAAAGATATTTAACAATGTAGTGTTGGAAAAGATAAAATTAATTTATTCACTATTTCAAATGTAACACATTCTAATCTTGAAACGTTTACATGCCATCAAAATTGTTATGATAGGTGCAGGCATGGTTGTGTGGGAAGAAGCTTGCTTCACAGCCACATGGTTCCAGGTTCAGTCCCAATGGGTGGCACCTTGAGCAAGTATCTTCTCTTATAGCCTAGAGCTGACCAAAGCCTTGTGAGTGAATTGGTAGACAGAAACTGAAAGAAGCCTGTCGTATACATATCTATATGAGTGTGTGTGTGTGTGTGTGTGTGTGTGTGTGTGTGTTTCTGTGTGTCTATCCCACCACTGCTTGACAGCCGGTGTTGATTTGTTTACGTCCCCATAACTTAGTGGTTCGGCATGAGAGACCGATAGAATAAGTACCAAGGTTTAACAAAAAAAAGTACTGCTTGATAACAGAATGATTACAGATATGCTGGTTCACACACCAAAATGATCCCCAATTTTGCCAACAGCTTTCATGATCTTTGTGCATGCCAGAATGTTCCAAGAATCTCTCAACCCTTGGATGGACATTAGAATTTTGCAGGTGAACCACTTGTGGTAACACCTTGCACTGAATCCTCCCTCTCTCTATCTACCTCCCTCTCTCCATCTACCTCTCTCTCTCTCCCTCCTCACACACACATACAGCATATTTACACCTTCCCACACCTAAAGCTATCAATGAATGTTTAGATTTTTCCTGGCTGTTCATTTCTTTTATCACAACTTCCTTACTTCCTTCCTTTACTTGTTTTCTTTAAACCAATATTTATATCGACACAAGTTTACGTTCATGTGCACAACAACATGCACACACACACACACACACACACATGCGCTCACACAAACATGTAAATGCTTATGTCTCTTCAGATCTCATACCCATTTGTATCCAAGCATTGACCACTCCCATTCTTTGATCAGAGTATTTTTTAATTCTCTTTTCCTGCTGCGTTTTGCCTTTCCCCAATCTTCTCTCATTCTCTTCTTCATCAGTGAGTACATGTCCTTGTGCATGTGTGCATGTGTATGTATGTATGTTCGCACGTAGACATATGTAGAGATGCATACAGGTGTGTATGTATGTCTGCACATATATCTATATACATTCATATATAATTCTGTATATACTTTTCGTTATTGTTTTATAACCTTACTTTCTTCCCTCACTACATTCACTTTAATATAATATTCTATTCTCTACCACAGTCCTCTTGCATTTAACTTCCACCCATTAAACTTCTTATTAATCATCACCAAGAAACAGTAAACATCAGCTGTACACTGTTAATTACAATATTTATATTCACACTATATTACTGTCTCCATATCTAAACTATATCACTATATATATTTCAGTGTCAATATTTTACAATATCTAAATGTATAATATATTACAGTAACTATATTTATGGCACAAATCTTAAATTATAAATATATAAACATACATTACAATATTTATATTGCAATATCTAAATTTGTACTACATATCCTATATATATATCATCATCATCATCATCATCGTTTAACGTCCGCTTTCCATGCTAGCATGGGTTGGACGATTTGACTGAGGACTGGTGAAACTGGATGGCAACACCAGGCTCCAGTCTAATTTGGCAGAGTTTCTACAGCTGGATGCCCTTCCTAACGCCAACCACTCAGAGAGTGTAGTGGGTGCTTTTACGTGTCACCCGCACGAAAATGGCCATGCTCGAAATGGTGTCTTTTATGTGCCACCCGCACAAGCCAGTCCAGGGGCATTGGCAACGATCTCGCTCGAAAAT
>NC_068986.1:73595841-73598516 GCF_001194135.2 Octopus bimaculoides | reverse complement strand
CGAAAATCCTACGGGAGCCAGTCAGGCGGTACTGGCAACGGCCACACTCAAAATGGTGCATCTCATGTGCCGCCCGCACAAGAACCAGTCCAGGGGCACTGGCAACGATCTTACTTGGCTTGCCGGGTCTTCTCACGCACAGCACATTTCCAAAGGTCTCGGTCAGTAGTCATCGCCTCGGTGAGGCCCAATGTACGAAGGTCTTGCCTCACCACCTCAGCCCAGGTCTTCCTGGGCCTACCTCTTCCACGGGTTCCCTCAACTGTTAGGGTGTGGCACTTTTTCACGCAGCTATACACACACACACACACACACACACACACACACACACAAGTGAGTGGACAAACCAAAGTAAAAGGCACTCAACATATTTAGTAGGAGACAGGTGTATTAATTAAAATAGTGATTTTGTGTATTATCTAAAACCATGATTTTGTACTTTTGCATATCATTTTTCTTTGACTGATTTCTTCAGGGTGGTGGGATTTCATATCGCCACTCTTGCATGTGTTTTTTTCACCCCTTTGGTTGTTGGCCCATTTGGTGTATGAAGGAGTTTGACATTGCTGCCATCATCTGTACCTCATGTTGGATCATTGGTTCTTCAGTATAGGAGAATGTCCAGTTCCTTTTTCAAGACATGCATATCCATATTGTGCAAGTTTCTTAATTTTTTGGCAGGGCATTGAAGAGTAGTGGGCCTTTGAATCCTAGAGCTGTTGCAGTACATGGTTCTAACTTTAGATGAGGTGGACGATACCTATGCATAAAGGAATCCCTTCAGTCATGAATGACCATGGGGTTTCACTGAGAAAGGTCCCCTTCAAGACACAAGTCCAGGAAATGTTGTTTATGGAAAACCTGTAGTCGCCCATGCATAGGGGCTTCCTCACTCCATGCCACCAATGTTATCCAAGGGAACAGCAAAGAACAATACAGCTTGGCACCAGTGACATCGCAAATCATTTCTACAACTGAGTGAACTGAAGCAAAGTGAAATAAAGTGTCTTGCTCAAGAACACAACACACAGCTTGGTCCAGGAATCAAACTCAGTACACCATGATCGTGGGCCCAACGCTCTAATCACTGAGCCATGCCCCTTCACACCTATGTATATAATATAATACAATCACCAAAACACCCTACATTGAATGACTAACACACCACACATTTATTAACCAACACATCCCTACATTAAATCACTTACACGCCTCACTTTAATCCATACCTCCTTAATAGCTTCTACAAAGGCTTTTGCACAGGATGGTTGTTTGTCAGCAACCTTGTTTTTCATGTATTCCCACAAATTTCTAAGAGGACTGAAGCCATTCTTGTCTCATGACCTTGACCTTTTTAAAGTATTGTACAATTTTTACTCTATGACATGGAGCACCATTGTGCATGAATATGTTGTACCATGGTAAGAAGCTTGCTTCCCAACCACAAGGTTGCAATTACAGTTCCACTATGTGGAAACTTGGGCAAGTGTCTTCTGCAATAGCCTCAGGCTGACCAGAGCCTTGTGAGTGGATTTGGTAGACAGAAACTCAAAGAAGCCTGTCACATATACATGTGTGTGTGTGTGTGTGTGTGTATTTATGTGTGTGTGTTTGCCCCCCCCCCACTATCACTTGACAACCGGCGCTGGTGTGTTTACATCCCTGTAATCAAGCAGTTTATCAAAAGGGACCGATTAAGTACTAGGCTTACAAAGAATAAGCCCTAGAGTCAATTTCTTTTACTAAAACCCTTTAAGGCAGTGCTCCAGCATGGCTGCAGTCAAATGATTGAAACAAGTAAAAGAATATATAAAAGAATATGCATGTGCATTTTCAATTACTCTACCATCAGTTCCAGGTACTTTTGGCCATTCATAGCTATCCCAGGGCCCAAGAAATACAAACCAGTGGTTTATATTTCTTGGAAATGAAACCATAGATCAACTGACTCTGTGGGTATTTCATTCTTTATACAGTGTATTTTTCATCATTCGTTTTTCATCATTCAATTTTTCATCATTCATTTTTCATCATTCAATTTTTCATCATTCATTTTTCATCATTCAATTTTTCATCATTCATTTTCATCATTCAATTTTTCATCATTCATTTTTCATCATTCAATTACAAATCACCTTTATATAATGAATAATACCTTCTCTTCACATTAAAGCAACAATATACCCTCATGTTTAATCACCAACACACCTCCACATTAAAGCCCAGCACATCCCCACTTTAAATTAACAAAACACTCCAAAGTTTAATCATCAGTGCACTTTCACATTTAATGACCAACATGCCCCACATTTAATCATTCATCAAGACTTTCTATTCAAAACATTAGAATTCTCGTCACCACATGAAACAGAAATTTATTGCATTTTAATATTTATTCTGATAAATATTAATCTAGACAAATTGTTATTTATTTATATATATATATATATATATATATATATAATGTATGCATAATATTTGTAAATTATGTATGTATATATAGATAATGTATGCATACATTTGTCAACACACACACACGTGTGTGTATATAAGATATATATATATATATGTATATATAGAACATATAAACGAAATAAAGATGAAATTGTCATTTACTTATAAAAATAAGTAAATGAAGTGATATTTTTATTAAATGAACTTGCTAGAGGGGTGTG
>NC_068986.1:73594693-73595657 GCF_001194135.2 Octopus bimaculoides | reverse complement strand
AATAAGGAAAAAAAAGATACATACATACATACATACATACATACATCATCATCATCATCATCATCATCATCGTTTAACGTCCGCCTTCCATGCTAGCATGGGTTGGACGATTTGACTGAGGACTGGTGAAACCGGATGGCAACACCAGGCTCCAATATATATATTTTATTACTAATTGGCAATTCCCTGCCCTATATCTGTGTGTATATATATATATATATATATATATATATGTATGTATGTATGTATGTATATAAATCCAAACTCAAACAAACCATAAGTAAATAAAAGAAATAAAACCATTTTCCAAGTAAAAGCCTTTGCAATGTGGGAGACATGAATATATTAAGGAATTTATTCAATTTGAATGTCAGCAAGAGAACACGTTCAGGAAATAGATTTTCAATGAAATTCTTCATAAATAATAATAATAATAATAATAATAATGATAACAATAATGATAATAATAATAATAATAATAATGAAAATGATAACAACAACAATAATAATAATAACAGTTCATGCATGATCAGAATCAAACTTATCAATTGGTTTGAAAATCTGATGTGAAATATAAAGATTTAGATCAATGACACGAAATGAAGAGGGGGTTGGGGTTGAAGGTGTTCCTAACTATATCTCCCCCTTCCACCTCACCTATTTCTCACTCTCTGTCTTTTTCGTCTCTCTTTCTCTCTCTCTCTCTCTCTCTCTCTCTCTTTGTATTTATCTGGCTATCTATCTCTATCTCTCTCTATCCATCTATCTTTTTCTCTCTCTTGTTTGGACATGAAGACGAAAGTTTATGAGATTTAAAATTAGCTGCAAGCTAAAGATGGAGGATTCTGTCTCAGTAAATGTTTTGACATGGCCAGTTGAAGGTGGCGGCAGTGGTGATGGTGGTGATGGTGGTGGTGGTGGTGGTAGTGGTGGCAGCAGCGGCAGCAGTGGAGAATATGGTGGT
>NC_068986.1:73593312-73593906 GCF_001194135.2 Octopus bimaculoides | reverse complement strand
ATGTACATCACACAAAAGACAAAAGAAAAAGAAAAAAAAGACAAAAGAAAAAGAAAAAAAAGACAAAAGAAAAAGAAAAAAAAACAAAATGATTTATCTATGCAGTGAATATAACATTACAATGTCTTTATATTGTTGGAATTACAACATTAATATCAGCTATGAGTATTTGTGTAATATATATATGCATATACAACTTCTCTACTCTGATGATGAAGACTCGTTTTATCCAATGTTGATTATATCCATTACAGCCACATATTGTGATGAACCACATCTACCAACATTATTATGGCTCTCTGAGCACCCAGAAACAGCTGTTGGACTTATGACACCTTTCGTCCACCCCTTTAATTTTTCTCTGTCATTTATACTCTGTGTAAGTTGAACCTATTGATATAAATATCTATATATTTATACTTTAAAATTCATCATCTGAAAGGCTCCACCTTTTGCTTTCTCTTATTTGCATGTATACATATTTACATATTTTGTATTTCATGCCCAAACTATTGTATTTAATATATTTAATGTATGTAATTTATCCACATAATTGTTTATATATATATATATATATATATATATATATATATA
>NC_068986.1:73592784-73593302 GCF_001194135.2 Octopus bimaculoides | reverse complement strand
GTGGTGGTGGTTGTGGTGATGGTCATGGTGGTGATGGTGGTGGCCGTCGTGGTCGTGGTCGTGGTCATGGTCGTGGTGGTGATAGGTGGGGCAGGTTTGAATACAACTAAACACAGTGAAATATTTGATGTATCCTACTAACTGCTTGATTAAATCTGACAACGTAAGTATACTTATTTGATTAAAACTACCAATCTAAACTTCTCATTGCACTATTCAATAGATGAGGCCAGGCCATGTTGTTGTCGGCAGCAACATCGGTAGCAATGTAATATAAATTATTGACATGTACTTAGATTGGTAAATTGTTAACATTGGAACCAGATAATCTTCAGTATATTTACAGCAGATGTACATCACACAAAAGACAAAAGAAAAAGAAAAAAAAGACAAAAGAAAAAGAAAAAAAAGACAAAAGAAAAAGAAAAAAAAACAAAATGATTTATCTATGCAGTGAATATAACATTACAATGTCTTTATATTGTTGGAATTACAACATTAATATCAGCTATGAGTAT
>NC_068986.1:73591447-73592029 GCF_001194135.2 Octopus bimaculoides | reverse complement strand
TATATATATATATATATATATATATATATATATATATATATATGGCATCAATTAGTATATATAGCATCAATTGGTATCTACCAATTGATGCTACAGAGAGTATCTAGTTAATGCTTTATAAGGTACCCAGTTGATGCCACATAGGGTATGTACTTAACGAGGTTTCTGCTATGTAAGGTATCTATAAGGTACCTAATTGACATCCCTACAGGGTACCTACCAATAATTAAATGTGCATGACAAGAAAGTATGTCATACAAACCAAGAAATGCCATTCAATTAAGACAGATCCACATGAAGACAGAATCATTGCAGCAAATATTGATATCTAACAAAGGTAGATGATGATGAATTTGTGGGGAAGGCCAAATTGATTAGATTGCCTCAGTATGTGATTGATACTTTATTTTGCTGATCTCATACAAATGAAAGATGAAACTGATATTGTCAGAATTTCAACTTGTTTGCAACCACATGGTTTTAGCTTCGGTACCATTGTGTGGGACCTTGCAAGTGAATTTGGTAGTTGGAAACTGTGTGGAAGCTCATGATGTGTGTGTGTGTGTGTGTGTGTGTGTGTGT
>NC_068986.1:73590511-73591437 GCF_001194135.2 Octopus bimaculoides | reverse complement strand
ATATATCATCATCATCATCGTCCTCATTGTTTAACATCGATTTTCTATGTTGACATGCGTTGGGTGGTTTGACAGGAGCTGGCCAGCCAGACAGCAGGACAGGCTCCAATTCTCTGTTTTGGCATGGTTTCTATCGCTGGATTCCCTTCCTAATGCCAACCACTTTACAGATGCTTCTCACATGCTACCAGCATGGGTGCTTTTACATGGCACCAGAACAAGTGCATTTTATGTGGCACCAGCACCCAAAAGACAAAGACCTCTTGGCTGGGAGAGAAAGTGAGGGCATGGCCATAAAAGACATGCCTGTATGTATGGATGGACACAATTATATTTAGCTTGAGTGTCTTCTCGAGTGCATAAAGCACCAGAAGTATTGGTCTCTTGTCATCTCCTCAGTGAGGCTTAGCATTCTGATGACCCTTTCTCACCACTTCATCCTATGTCTTTCTGAGTCTATCCCTTTGACAGGTTACCTCTGCAATTAGAGACTAGCACTTCTTTAAGCAGCTGTCCTCCACCTACACACAAACACACACACATATATATATATATATATAGGTGCAAGTGTGACTGTGTGGCAAGAAAGGCGGTGAGCTGGCAGAATTGTTGGCATTTCGTCTGCCATTACATTCTGAGTTCAAATTCCACTGAGGTCAACTTTGCCTTTCATCCTTTCGAGGTCGATAAATTAAGTACCAGTTATGCACTGGGGTTGATGTAATCGAATTAACCCATTTGTTTGTCCCCTCTATGTTTAGCCCCTTGTGGGCAATAAAGAAATAAGAAGCTTGCTTCCCAACCACAAGGTTTCGGGTTCAGTCCTATGGCATGGCATCTTGGGCAAGTGTCTTCTACTATAGCCTCAGGCTGACCAAATAAGCCCATCATAGATATATATATATATATATATATATATATATATA
>NC_068986.1:73588319-73590175 GCF_001194135.2 Octopus bimaculoides | reverse complement strand
TGTGTGTGTGTGTGTGTGTGTTTGTGTTTCTTCACTGCTATTTGACAACTGGTGTTGGTTTAAGAGAAACAAAACAAAAAAAAAATTGGCTAAATGAATGTAACTAAATACTGCAAGACATTTTGCTTGGCACTCTAACAATTGCGCCAAGCCCCCTACTCCCACCCCCACCCCCACCAAACCCTGCCATGCCCATACAACTGAATATTAAGACAGAATTATAAATCATCTGACAAACATGCATCTAGCAGCTGTACAGACTCTCTAAAATGTATGAAAACAAATATTGTTTTAGATCTAGCAAGCTTTTATTTTCATTATCTTAGCATCATTGTGTGATAACAAAACTTCAAACTTTAGAACAATATGAAGGAAAACAGCAACAACATGAAAAAACTTGTCAGATAACTTAAGCACCTTCACTTCAATTTCCTTCTTTTTTTTACCTTTTAGGCTCAGTTTCTATGACATAAATCAATGTCACATGGGTGAAAACATCAATTGAAACAAACTGCTGTGGTATTACTTTAGAATATTTATCACTTTGACAAGACTTTAACTTTTACTATATTCATCATCATCATCATCATTATTTTTATATTCACTTTTCCATGCTCACATGGGTCAGATGGAATTTTGTTGCAGCAGATTTTCTATGGTCAGATGCCCTTCCTGTTGCCAACCCTCACCTGTTTCCAAGTAAGCAAATATTTCCCCATAACCAAACGTGTTTTCATGGGAGATTTGGAACAAAGGATACAGCGTGCATGATGGTGACATTCATTAACAACAATCACATAGTGTCAGGACAAGGAGACACAAACCTGCAAAAATATACCATACATACATACATACATACATATATACATACATGCATATATACATATATATATATGTGGAGGCGAAATGGCCCAGTGGTTAGGGCAGCGGACTCGCGGTCATAGGATCACGGCTTCGATTCCCAGACCGGGTGTTGTGAGTGTTTATTGAGCGAAAACACCTAAAGCTCCACGAGGCTCCGGCAGGGGATGGTGGCGAACCCTGCTGTACTCTTTCACCACAACTTTCTCTCACTCTTACTTCCTGTTTCTGTTGTGCATGTAATTCAAAGGGTCAGCCTTGTCACACTGTGTCACGCTGAATATCCCCGAGAACTACGTTAAGGGTACACGTGTCTGTGGAGTGCTCAGCCACTTGCACATTAATTTCACAAGCATGGATCAACTGGAACCCTCGACTTTGTAAGCGACAGAGTGCCAACAACAACATATATATATGTATATATATACATATATGTTATGTAAAGATAAGATCCAAGGATTCAGGTGTAGGAAGTTATTAAACTTCAAGCAGTCTGTAGAAGGAAGAAAAAGCAACTTTCAGGAACAATAATGGTCTATTGAAGAAGGTTATAAGTTTTTCTCATATCAAATTCGATAAGCTGAAAAAAGTCATTTCATAGTTCACAGTTAGCAACTGGAGTTGCTGTGTATGCAAATAAAAATCCAAATTTAGGGAATGAAGGTAAAATCCAGTCTACATATGTTTCCCACCTAGTAGAACCTCGGAAGTAGTAATGACTCAACAAGGGGTATTTCACTTGCTATTCATCAGGTTATTACTTCTGAGGTTCTGCTAGCTTGGAAACATATGTAGCCTGGATTTTACCTGCTCCACTTAGTAAATTTGGATTTTTATTCACATACACAGCAAGCCCTGTTGCTAACCACAAACTATATATATATATATATATATATATATATATATATCAGCATGACCGCAGCCACTTGGCTGAAACACATAAATAAATAAATATATATATATATATACACATACATATATATATATATATATAT
>NC_068986.1:73578583-73588042 GCF_001194135.2 Octopus bimaculoides | reverse complement strand
TATAGGCACAGGAGTGGCTGTGTGCTAAGTAGCTTGCTTACCAACCACATGGTTCTGGGTTCAGCCCCATTGTGTGGCACCTTGGGAAAGTGTCTTCTACTATAGCCTCGGGCTGACCAAAGCCTTGTGAGTGGATTTGGCAGACAGAAATTGAAAGAAGCCCGTCGTATATATATATATATATATATATATATATGTATGTGTGTATATATGTTTGTGTATCTGTCTTTGTCTCCCCAACATTGCCTGATAAATTATACTGGTGTGTTTATATCCCCGTAACTTAGTGATTCGGCTAAAGAGACCGATAGAATAAGTACAAGGCTTACAAAGAATAAGTCCTAGGGTCGATTTGCTTGACTAAAGTAAAAAAAAAAAGGAGTATATAGCAATTTCTGTCTGTCTGTTACCAACTTAGTGCCTAAACCACTGAACCAATATTCATGAAACTTTACATACATGTAACACTAACATCCAGTTCAATAATAGGCTAATTGGATTTCAAAATTTCATAATGTGTCCCCCAGAGGCGTTGGGCAAATTATATGATAAAATGAGAAAGTTGCAAAAAGTATGTCTGAGGTGGTAACAGAGAGAGTTTGACTTACATCAGTGAAGGCAAAAACAACGGTGAAATGGGATGGTAGCATTAATAGAGTTGTCATATATACGTGACATTGCATACATACTTTCATAAATACATAGATACAATACACACAAACACACACACATAAAGTGGGTGTGAGGAATACATAGCTTTGAGAGAGGGGGTAGGTGGCTTTTCTGCTGTCCATCAAAAAGAAACATTCACACACAGACACATGCATACGTACATACATACACATATCTACAATATACCATTTTAAACTCGTGATTACCTGTGTGTGTGTGTGTGTGTGTGTGTGTGTGTGTGTGTGTGTGTGTGTGTGTGTGTGTGTGTGTGTGTGTGTGTGTGTGTGTGTGTGTGTGTGTGACACATCCTATAACTGTTTGTCTCCCTACTTTTGTAAGGTCTTCCCTGTTGCTGTCACATATTGAGAGATTTCAAAATGACATCAACATTTTCAAATTTGGTATATTGGAATAATTTTCCATGTTAAATTCGATATTTTTTTATTCATTTGTTCCTAACATCCAGCTGAATTATAGGCGAATTGGATTTCAATGAAAATCTATAAAGCCCCACCCCAGGGATGTGTCTGTAGCACATGTTTACAAATCAGCTACGATAAGTACAACACATGAGAACACCAGCTACAGTGTGTGAACTATTTGTCAATGTATTTATAAATCTACCTAGGAGTGGCTGTGTGATAAGTAGCTTGCTAACGAACCACATGATTCTGGGTTCAGACCCACTGCGTGGCACCTTGGGCAAGTGTCTTCTACTATAACCTCGGGCTGACCAAAGCCTTGTGAGCAGATTTAGTAGACGGAAACTGAAAGAAGCCCGTCGTATATATGTATATATATATATGTGTGTGTGTGTGTGTGTGTGTGTGTGTGTGTGTGTGTGTGTGTGTGTATGTATGTGTGTGTATGTGTTTGTGTGTCTGTGTATATCCCCCCAACATCGCTTGACAACCGATGCTGGTGTGTTTACGTCCCTGTAACTTAGTGGTTCGGCAAAAGAGACCGATAGAATAAGTACTAGGCTGCCAAAGAATAAGTCCTGGGGTCGATTTGTTCGACTAAAGGCGGTGCTCCAGCATGGCCGCAGTCAAATAACTGAAACAAGTAAAAGAGTAAAAAGAGAGTATCTAATTTATTTCACTCAAATGCATAGTCATTTGTTAAAACAATATAGGGACATTCTTTATTCACCCACTAATCATATTAATAGTTTATAATACCTATTTTTAGCAATAATCTATTACCATAAAGGTTAATAAAATATTCAATGGCTTAATTACACTTGACTGATTTTAAAATTTATATCGACATAGGATTGGGGATAGGAATGGGAGCAGAACTAAAACCGGAACTGAACAGGAAACATGATAAGACATGAAACAGTGTAATAGGAGTAGGAACTGGAAATAACCCCTGCTTTTACCAGGTAATACAGCTAGTATATATACCGATGTTGGTGTGTTTACCTCACCGTAACTTAGTTTGGCAAAAGAGGCTGATAGAATAAGTATTAGGCTTACAAAGAATAAGTCCTGGGGTCGATTTGTTCAACTAAGGGTGGTGCTCCAGCATGGCTGCAGTCAAATGACTGAAACAAGTAAAAGAATATATGACTGACTCTCCCGTCAGTTTCAACATATGAGGATCTGACAACCTACACTGTCTTTGTCAGTTGTAATGCTTAAGTTGAATGTGACATCTGAGCCCCACCAATGATTTGCAAAGAAACCCACAGGTGCTGCAAGTATGATTACAGATCAGTGCAGGTGGTTTATTTGCAGGCTCTTTTCTCCTCTGCTTTGCACTTCTTAACTGGGCTGGTCATGTCATCAAGGTGCTACCCAGTGGGACTGAACATGGAATTATTTGGTTGGGAAGCAAACTTCTTACCACATAGCTATACCAGCAATTATTTTATATTTCTGAAATACAAGAAATCTCCCTAAAAGCATTCAGAACAAATTAAAGTACTCACCTGCTCTCCCAATGCTTCCCGTATCCTAAGCGTTTGCAAACGAAATTTTTCCAGGGATGCCTCCAAAGTATGGCATCTTTCCTGCCAGTGAGCAGCGGCGGCGGCAGCATCTGTACCCTGGAATTCTGCAGCAGCCATAGCCTCATCCAACAACACCTATATCCACATCACATGAGTCCCTTTGTGAGATGTATTCCTTTTGTAACACTAGTCTTTCCTTTTATCACAGCTACCAGCCTAAAATAAAGATGTCAAAGCATTAATATCGTTAGTTTGATTCATTTATATTTTTTAATTCTTTTATTTGTTTCAGTCATTTGACTGTGGCCATGCTGGAGCATCGCCTTAAAGGGTTTTAGTCGAAGAAATTGACCCCATGACTTATTCTTTGTAAGCCTGGTACATATTCTATTGGTCTCTTTTGTTGAACCACTAAGTTACAAGGATGTAAACACACCAGTTGTCGAGTGGTGATGGGGGCACAAACACAAGCACATATACACAGATATATACATATGGGTCTTCTAGATACCAATACTTTACATACATACATATATATATATATATATATATCATCATCATCATCATCATCATCGTTTAACGTCCGCTTTCCATGCTAGCATGGGTTGGACGATTTGACTGAGGACCGGTGAAACCGGACGGCAACACCAGGCTCCAATCTAATTTGGCAGAGTTTCTACAGCTGGATGCCCTTCCTAACGCCAACCACTCAGAGAGTGTAGTGGGTGCTTTTACGTGTCACCCGCACGAAAATGGCCACACTCGAAATGGTGTCTTTTATGTGCCACCCGCACAAGCCAGTTCAGGGGCACTGGCAACGATCTCACTCGAAAAATCCTACGGGAGCCAGTCAGGTGGTACTGGCAACAGTCACGCTCAAAATGGTGCATCTCATGTGCCACCTGCACAAGAGCCAGTCCAGGGGCACTGACAATGATCTTACTTGGCTTGCCGGGTCTTCTCACGCACAGCACATTTCCATATATATATATATATATATACACGGCGGACTTCTTTCAGTTTCTGTCTACCAAATCTACCCACAAAGCTTTGGTTGGCCTGAAGCTATAGTAGAAGACACTTGCCCAAGGTGCCACAATGTAGGACTGAACCTGAAACTACGTTTTTGGGAAGCAAGCTTCCTACCACACAGCCATAGTATTTTTCTTCATCAAAAGAATCAATCCAGAATTAACACATGCAAACATGGTTGTGTGGTAAGAAGTTTGCTTTCCAACCACTTGGTTACTTGATTCTAGATTCAGTCCCACTGTGTTGCACCTTGAGCAAGTGATTTCTACTATAGCACTGAGACAAGCAAAGCTTTGTGAGTGGATTTGGTAGATGGAAACTGAAAGAAAGCTATCGAAATAAAGGCATGTGCATATTTGTGTGTGGCTCTTTGCGCCTGTGTGCACATGTACAAGTGCACATGTATGTGTGTTTATGTGCATGTGTCCTTTTGTTTTGCCTGTCCCCTCACCACTCAACAACTGGTATGGATTTGTTCGTTTATGTCCCTGTAACTTGATTCAGCAAAGGTGACCAATAGAATAAGTACCAGGAATCCCCTTCAGTCATGAATGACCATGGGATTGCACCGAGAAATATCCCCTCAGAGGCACAAGTCCATGCAAGATTGTTTTTTATGGAAGACCAGCAGTCACCCATGCATACCAGCCTCCCCTCTCCATGCCACCGATGTTATTCAAGGGAAAGGCAAAAAGGGCTGATACAGCTTGGCATCAGTGATGTCAACTCATTTCTACAGCCGAGTGAACTGGAGCAATGTGAAATAAAGTGTCTTGCTCAAGAACACAACAGACAGCCTGGTCCAGGAATCAAACACACTACCTCATGATTGTAAGTCTGATGCTCTTACCACTGAGCTATGCACCTTCATGAATAAGTAATGGACTTTTAAAAAAAAAATAAGTACTGAGAGTGGTTAATTCAACTAAACCCTTCAAAGCAGTGCACCATCATGGTAATAGTCAAATGACTGAAACTAGTAAAAGATAAGAAATAGCTGCACTTTCATTTGAAACAAAACCAAATCAAAATATTACTTACTGAAAAAAACTCTTTTACTCTTCTACTTATTTCAGTTATTTGACTGCGGCCATGCTGGAGCACCGCCTTTAGTCGAGCAAATCGACCCCAGGACTTATTCTTTGGAAGCCTAATACTTATTATATCCGTCTCTTTTGCCAAACTGCTAACTTATGGGGACGTAAACACACCACCATCGGTTGTCAAGCGATGTTGGGGGGACAAACACAGACACACAAACACACACACACACATATACATATATATATATATATACATATATACGACAAGCTTCGTTCAGTTTCCATCTACCAAATCCACCCACAAAGATTTGGTTGGCCCGAGGCTATAGTAGAAGACACTTGCCCAAGGTGCCACAGAGTGGGACTGAACCTGGAATGATGTGGTTCGTAAGCAAGCTACTTACCTACCACACAGCCACTCCTGCACCTATTAACTATTGACTTTTTCTAAATAATTTGTTCATTAAATAACTTACTATATTCTGATGAAACGTAAACTGCAAATATTTTAAATAAAATCTGTTAACTACAGCAAATAAATTCAATATAGTGCTAGAAAATGTTTAATAACAGCATTGATATTTAGTAGCTTTCTTGATATAAAAGGCACTTAATCAAAGACATGTTCAAATATAAGTTTAAAACTGTAAATACAAACACAAGTTGTCATCATCATCACCACCATCATCATCACCACCATCATCATCACAACCATCATCGATTTACATCAGCTTTCCATGAACCATATTTCACTTGTGAGTTTTATTTCTATGTTAAAGTCTCCTTGACTTGACATCATGTGATAGTTGTAAATGAGTGTCACTGTCAAACAAGTGGTGTCCTCTTTCCCACTCTTCAATACAAGCATGTCTGGTCATGGGGAGAAATAATACTGTACTTGGACAAAGGTGAGGGTTCACAATGGCAAGGGCATCAGGCTGTAGAAAATCCAGCTCAACAAAATCTTGTCTGACCCATGCAAGCATCGAAAAGTAGACATTAAAATGATGATGATGATGTTGTTGATGATGGTGTTGTTGTTAATGACAATGATTTGGCAGAATACCGTTCCTAATCCCAACTGCTTTACAAATTGTATCAGATGCTTTTCTGCATAGCACCACACACACACATGCATGCACACACACAAAATGCACCCTGAAAATGCATTTTAATTGTTGCATCAGCACTTGAAAGGAAAGGAATAAAAGTGAATGGGGGATATCAATATAAAATAGTCAGTGGGGGTATGTAGGTAGAGTGTATAGAGTTCAGATACCACCACTTGGCAATCGATGTTGGTGCATTACATCTCTATAATGTAGCAATTTGGCAAAAGTACTAGATTTAAAGTACTGGGGTTGATTTGTTCAACTAAACCCTTCAAATTAGTGTCCCAGCATGGCTGTAGTCCAATGACTGAAGCAAGTAAAAAAGAAAAGCTTAGAAGATAAAAATATATATTCACACACACACACACACACACACACACAAATATAATGAATATATAAACACATTCAGTTTTACAATTTTATTAGAATTTTGTTTGGTCTTTCCCCACCCTAGCAATAATGAACGTTGGCATGTTTTTGTTTGAAGATTGACAGTTTTTAGTTTCATCAGAGCTACAGTAAAGAAATTAATTTGCAGAATAGAATCACACACACACACACACACACACACACACACACACACACACACACATACACAGTTTACTTAAGCTCAACTCTTTCTCATTAAAATGATGAATAAATGAAAAAAAAGCAGTTGAAAATGCAAAAGCATAATAACATACACTCATATGTGTGTGTGTGTTTGTATATGTATATATATATATACATATGTGTGTGCGTCAACTCAATCATGTCTTTAATATATCTTTCTAGCTTATAACTGTTAATTATCTGCAGTGTGCAATCAAGGAGAAGAGATAATCTGCAAAGATCATTCAAGCATGACCTGAGATTCATCTGTTGCTTCAGTCACTGATCCAGTATTTTACACATCATTGATTTTTCACTAAAATTCACTAACATTGTTAGCCAGGAGCAAAAAGACACAATCGGATTCAGTAATGGCCATGATGGTGGTGGTGGTGGTGGTGGTGGTGGTGGTGGTGATACAATCCTGAATATTAGCATCATTTATTATAATTATCATCATCATCATCATCATCATTTATTGTTACTATTAATTTTTATTGCATCATAATCATCATGAGCTGTGTTTTTTTCTCAAACTTGGAATTCTTGTGCTCATGATGATGATCATCATCATCATGATGATGATGGTGATGATGATGGTGATGATGGTGACGATGACGATGATGAGGGCATCAGCTAGAGGGAGCTGGAACAATTTGTAAACTGTCAGACCACATGTATTTTGCCCCACAGAGAGGCAGTAATTTTGACTACAATTCCATTAAAGGTGGATAAAATAAACATTAATAATACAAGGATTGTTTTCATCATGTACTCTTTTCATCAAGTACTCCTGTTCTTCATGGAAAGAAATCATTATATTCATGGATATGTGAGATATAAATGCACTGTACTATCTTCATGATATATGAGATATAAATCGCCATTCTATCTTACAATGGAAAAAAAATGGATAAGAGTTCCAAGCAAAATGCATTGCAACATTTCTTTACATTCACTTTGAATAACTCAAATAATTTTCTTTAATTCTAGTTCCTTATTCATGAAAGAAAAACACAGGAATACAATTAAGTGGATGATAAGATAAATTAGTCAAATAAGACAAACACACTTCTTCATAAATTACACAAAACAGCAAGGAGTACTGAGGGTCTTCACCCTCAATGACAGACAGTAATGTTATTTCTCTCAATAAATTTTAAGACAACCCAAAACATTTTCAGCATTTTCACATGCAACATTATCACATATGAGCACCAACTGATATTTACATGTTCAGAAATTTTGCCATAGGAAATAGGAAAATTTACTGTAAGAAAATTTCAAAGTATAGGAAAATTCAATGTAAGACAAATTTGCAGTATGGACAACGATAAAGCATATCATAACAGCATTTTTAAAATAAAATGAAAAAGAATGATAAAAGATTTTATAAAGAATGAGGTTGTGGCTAACTTTTCTATTGGCCCACATTAAATAGGTAAATTTTTATTCAATGTCAAACATTAAAATAATGTGATGAAGTCATTTAAAATGTATGAAAATTCCAAGCAATGCTGCACAAATAATGTACTTTTTGTTGCAGATTATATCGAAGCATTTGTCTCTAAAGTCTTGCATTAATATCGATATACATTTTCTTTGTCTCTGCCATATCTCCTTAATCTAAATCACATTTCTTCTTTCTTGCTAAACTCTCTTCCCTTTTCAAATAAGTTATGAGTTTCCAGATATTTGGAAGCATGTTAGTAATAGAGCTTTGTATTGCATTGTGGAAGCCTTCTATATTGTTACTTGTTCTGATCATATTATTTTTGATTTCTTTCAAAAGCATTCCACAATTCTATAAGAAATGTGGGCCAATAGAAAAGTTGACCACAACCTCATTCTTTTTCTATATAGTGAGTTTCAAAATAAGAGAGAAATTCTTGGGACAAATTATCATCAGTCAATCCAATAGACTCATCAATAACATCCTATACTGGAAGAAATGTTAATGCTGTGAAGCATTTGATTTTGTTGTTAAGTTTTGCATCTGTTTGATAGTACAACTTTAAACCAATATCCACAATCTTGCAATAAATATCCTTATCCATATGAAATAAACAACCTGTAATAATTGTTATTGTGAATATTTATTTTCATATTTCGAATACGTTTTTTTCACCGTATTTTCTATCTATTCAGTAAACAGTCCAAATCATCCACTAATTTCACACCACCTCTGCTAGTTTCCATTGTATAGACCATTGCAATGAGTTAGTTGCACAGAAATATTCATCAAAAAAAGTATACAAGCAGACTGTAAACTAGATAACTCATTTTAAAGAAATTACCTTTCTCTAATAGGTTGGTTGATGAAATTGCCATTTTAAGAAAACTAATTCCCATTTTGCAATTTTTTTTTATTAATAGTGAATTTTCCTATACAGTAAATTTTCCTACAACAAAATTTCTCAGCAAATTTTCCTCTGGCAGAAATGTTTACGTTAAAATTTTGTATGACCTGATACTTTGGCAAGGCAATAACAGAAGTTTCATTGTCAGTGGTCCAGTTACCCTAAACACCTCTAATACCATGTGTTGAAAAATATAATTAGGATACTTCTCAGCCTTGATCCATTTCAGTTATGGAGGAAATAGTCTCCACCTCCCTCATAGCATTTACACTAAACAGACTCTCCATATGTGACCTCTATTTCTAGCTCAACAGTGAAGCCTAAGCCCATCTGTTTCCCATCCAATTTAGACAGTAATAATAATGAACTTATTGCATACAGTGTTCAGGTGCACTACAACTCATCAGAAAATGTAACTAAAACTGCATGCACAGAACATAGAATAATGCATAGAAAGTAAACAATAAATAAATCGTAAAAAAATAGAAAGAAAAAAGCAACATGGGTTGTTGGGGGCATCAGGTGTACTGTTGGTGAATTTCAGGAAGCATGGAAGTTTTGAAGGATGTAGTGTCCTGGCAGCTAACAACTGATGCAGGTAGTTTATTCCATGCTTCAGCATGGAATACTTGTAACTGTCAAACTTTTTAATATGTCAAAGTTTTTAATATATATATATATATATATATATA
>NC_068986.1:73574572-73577072 GCF_001194135.2 Octopus bimaculoides | reverse complement strand
TTAGTCGAGCATATCATGGTGTTGTTAGCATAGAAATTTATTTATCGTGTTCATCGATATTCACAAGAGAATATGGTACATGTAGAAGTTCTTGGTCAGTATATTTCTCTACAAGAGCTCTTTATTTTATAAGCAACTTTATTAATATATAGAAATTTTAAACTTTGTATTTTATGGAGGCAGGGTTTGTGAATTATGTGTATTCGGTAAGGATATAAGAATGTAGTTTAAGGTAAGTAATTATGTAGTGCTAATTATGAAGAGAGGCCAGATAATAAACTCTGATTATATAAAATTACCACAAGACAACATCATTAGATACAAATACCTAGGGGTGTTGCAAGGTGATAGGATAAAGGAAGGAGAAATAAGAGAGAAAATCTGTACAGAATATAAGAGGAGAATTAGGAAGCTGCTTGAAATAAAATTAAATGTAGAGAATATCATTAAAAGCAATAAATACATAGGCTATGCCAGTATTAAGATACCTTACTCCCTTTCTGAAATGGACAAAGGTTGAGTTCCAGAACTTGGATAGAACTAGAAAGCTGCTCACAATCCACAACACACACTGCTCTAAAAGTAATACCAACAGACTCTACATACCAAAAAAGAAAGGAGACAGAGGATACTAAATTCAGAGGACACTGTTAGTACCATGGTAAAGAGATTGAAATAGTTATGTTGCGCAGAGTAAAGAAAGAATATTATCAGCATCTACAGGTTCCCAAAAACTTACTGAGAAACAATTGGAGAATTCAAGAAGAGAAGGAAGAACAAAAGAGCAAGAAAATGGAAAGAGATGGACTTATGTGGTCAATTCATGCAACAAGCTGAGAATATTGGAAGTAAAGAATACTAATTATATCCATTAGACAAAGGCAAATTATAGCCACTCAGGAACAAGCCATCTGACAAAGGCAAAGCTTGACAAAACTCAATCAGACAGCAAATGTGGAGTATGAAGGAAAGGTGACAAAAGTATCTCTTGAGTGAGTGCAGTAAGCTAGCACAAAAAGAATAAAAGTGTAGGCATGACTGTATAGGTAAAATAATGCATTGAGAAGCTAGTAAAGTATGTGGCTTTGAAAGCTAGAAGCTGTGACAGAGAATGAGAATTACAGGATTTTATGGAACTCTCCCTATAAAGACTGACCATACTATTGAAGCACAAAATAAACAAACAGTGTAAGATTGTAGACTTTGCAATAATGCCCTATGATAACAGAGTCAATACTGAAGAAATCGAAAAAGATTGAGAAAAATTGGAAACTAGCCAGAGTGCTGAAAAGACTAAAAATACCAAGAAGACAATTATTCCAGTGGAAACTGATACACTTGGTACAATACCTAAAATGCTACCTAAAAGACTGAAAGAAACCTGCACTGTCAATTTGCAGGAAAGTACCATCTTATATTCTATAAAAGCTCTAAGGAAGATTCCTGAGACTTGAGGAGACTTGTTGTCACCAAACCTCAGATTATCATTCTTGTTAATTAAATTGGAGTGTACTAGCTTGATAATAATAATAATGGTTTATTCTCTACCATGATAATAATAACAGTAACAATAAAAACTGCAATTAAAACCCAAAGTTACCAAAAGCTTAATGCTTAGAATATCTGGTTGGTGTCTGGCAGGGGATAAGCTACTTAGATGAGTGTAGCGGCGTTCCTATGAGCATCTGCAGGTAAACTTGACTATGTACAAGGTTATGGATATTAAGTCTGTCTTTCTTTTTTTTCTGTCTGCCTATATACACAAATCATATTCACAAAGTATTCTGCTTAACACTAGAAGTATCAAAAAACCATTTTTGATCACTTTTTAAATGATATATTTTTAATTTAACTTCACTTAGAGCATCATCACCATCATCATCATATTCATCATATTCATCATCATCATCACCACTATTCTCACATTTTCTCTCCTTGGGTTTATTTGAAAGTAGAACTATAATTGCACTAGTCAGGAAAGTCATAACTGGAACGCCTTTGTTCCTAGTTCTCCAGAACTAACCTGGATCTAACAACAAATGTCCACAAGGCAAAGCCATACAGGGATTTTGGTGTGATGACACAAGGTATTTGATGAGCCTAGCTCATTAGTTTGTATGCAATCAGATGAAGAATATGATATAATAAATAAACATGACGGTTAAATGGTTAAGATATTGACTGGCTGAATCTAATATTGTTCATTCAAATAAGGCTAAAGATGAAGTTAGTTGAATCAGAGAACTTTTACACTTAGTATGTTAACAATATAATGGCCATCTTTTTGTAAACATCTTCTTCAGCATCTAAAAATCAAACTTTGAAAAAGTTAGAGCGGAAGAAAATAAGAGATCAAAGCACATAAAGACAAACACAAAAAAATATATATCTGTTGGTTCATGCAGGTGTAACTATATATATTTATGCATGTATATAAATATACATATATGTACATATATTTATATACATATATATACATATATATATATATATATATATA
>NC_068986.1:73568535-73574472 GCF_001194135.2 Octopus bimaculoides | reverse complement strand
ATATATATATGTATACACACACATCTATATATGCACATATATATATATATATATACATCTACATATGTATACATAAGTATATAGGTGTGTGTGTATGCATGTTTGTGCATGCATGTGTGGGATGCATAAACATAAAAATATATATGTATATACATATATATACATATACATGTGTATATATATCTATATGTATGTATGTATGTATGTATGTATGTATGTGTGTGTGTGTGTGTATATATATATATATTTATATGCACATATATATATATGATGTTAAACAAAAGAAAGGATAAAGAAAAGTATTTTTTAGAAAATCAATAACTGTCTTGATGGATGTGATTTTCAATAAGCCATCAACTAACTGCCAAACAGATCAATATTCAATATTGTCTTGACACAGATGACAATCTCTAAAAACATTTGCGAACATCAGCTCCACTAAGTCGGAACACCATAGATGATGTTCTGACCAACAATCTTTTCAACAATCTTCCTATATTTCTTCTTTGATGTTGAAGCAAGCACAGTTAGAGAACTTACACTTCCTGCAAAATTAATTTCAACATCATTGAGTTAAGTTAATCATCTTGAAGATGGCATCGTTTTATCAGCACCTGTACAGAACTGATTTCTCAACTAAACACATTATCCAACAAAATCAAAATTACCAATAGGTTCTGTCAAGATTTTATATGACCGCATTAATTACATTCTGACCAAGGTGGCTGGATCTAGCAGAATGTAGAACAGAGAACAGTACATAGAGGAACTATGAATGTGTACGTGTGTGTGTGTGTATTGTGTGTGTGTGTGTGTGTGTCGGTGTGTCTGTGTGCGTGTGTGTGCGCGCGTGTGCGCGCGTGCGTGTGCTCATATTTTCAGATGCATGTGTCAGTCCATGTTTATGCCTTTGACCGAATGTATGATTATATGGGATTACATCAGCTTGTACACCAATATCTGCAATATGTATGCATGTGAGAATAGACATAGCTCTGCATGAGTGTGTGTGTGTGTGCACGTGCGCATGCATGCATGTGTGCATGTGTATGTGTGTGTGTAAGTGTCTTGAAGTATTAGCACATATATGCATGTGTCTGTGTGCATTTTCTCTTGGTGTAAAAATTTCCACTGGCTGAACACAACAATCAATGAAGCAGAACAAACACATAGTGAGAAATGATTCCCTTCAATTCTCGGCAATTCGCAAGTGATTTTCAAGCAATATTAACCGACATCCTGCAGAATCACTTCACTATTGCAATATGTGCTCTTATCATAAAGAGAAAATGCTCATGCAGGCTTCTATACATACACACACACACATTCTCATAAGCATGTGCACACAAATATACATGTACATACATAAACACATACATGTATAAATACATCCAAATATACACATATATATATATATATATATATATATATATATATATATATATATATATATATATATATATATACATATACACACACACACACGTACATACATAGGGTTTGAGAGTGAGAAAAAGAGATAGAGGGAGTTATACATTTTCAAAGGTTTGAATATTTGACTACCTTTGTCATATCAATGCAAAATGTGTGTGTATATGACATGTGAGTGTGTGCATGCATGTACATGTATGTATATATAAATATATATATATATTCTTTTACTTGTTTCAGTCATTTGACTGTGGCCATGCTGGAGCACCGCCTTTTGTCAAACAAATCAACCTCCGGACTTATTCTTTGTTAGCCTAGTACTTATTCTATTGGTCTGTTTTGCCGAACCACCAAGTTACGGGTTGTCAAGCATCGGTTGTCAAGCAATGCTGGTGGGACAAACACACACACACACATATATATATATATACATATATACGACAGGCTTCTTTCGGTTTCCATCTACCAAATCCACTAACAAGGCTTTAGTCAGCCCGAGGCTATAGAAGACACTTGCCTAAAGTGCCATGCAGTGGGACTGAACCCAGAACCATGTGGTTGGTAAGCAAGCTACTTACCACACAGCCACTCCTACACACACACACACACACATATATATATATATATATATATATATATATATATATATATATATATATATAGTAATAAGAGAATGGAGGGGAATATGAGGTACTCATCAACTTGCAGACACTGTACTCTGTTGATTAATCCATTTATTTTACAATCAAAAGGACAATAAAGACAATATACAGACATTTATGTCATACTATGTCATGTCCTTTTAAATTTGAAATTTTAATTGTTGATATGACATAGTATGTCATAAGTGTCATTGAGTTAAGTTAATTGTCTTGAAGACGACATCATTTCATCAGCAACTGTACAGATCTGATTCTCAACTAAACACACTATCCAGCAAATCAAAACTACCAATAGGTGCCATCAGAATTTAGCATGCACTGACCTACTGGATCCTGTCAAACTATCCAACTCCTGCCAGTGAAGAAAGCAGATATCAAATTATGATGAAGATTATAGTATGGTGTATTCAAACAAGAAAACAACAGTCAAAGCTTGTAATAAAATATTTATTTACTAGAATAGCTGAAAGTGGACATTCACAGCCATAGAAAATGGGTTTGCCAATGTCACTCACTATCATTGTCACCAAGGTAATCACTCTTATGTACTTTTCCCTCTTTATTTGTGTGGGTTGGATACATCTATAATATAAAAATTTCATAGATAGTTTTTACAGATAACCCTCGACATGGTTCTTACTCCTGCTAGAAATAGCAGCTAAATCTATACTAAATCACATCCTATTGTCTTAAGCAAAGACATTAAATGATTTAGTCCTACAACAGAGGGATCATGGGTAGATTTTTCTTCAATCCAGGTTGATCTGTAGCTAAACAATAAAGACTCTAATTTTTTTTTGAAGCTGAAGTCTGTCCTTATTTTTCAAAGTTTCTTTAACTTATCTCAAACTAATCCTTCTGAGACCAACACCTCCATCTCTGTTATACACGGTATCTCATAAGAAATTCTTTTATCATTTACTTGTCTCAGTCATTAGACTGCGACCATGCTGGGGCATCACCTTGAAAATTTTAGTTGACTGAAGTGACCCCAGTACTTATCTTTCAAAGCTTGGTACTTATTCTATCGGTTTCTTTTGTCGAACTGCTATGTCACAGGGATGTAAACACACCAACACTGGCTTTCAATTGGTTGGAGATAAGCAGACACACTCACTCACACACACACACACACACACACATATATATGTATGTGGAAGAGTGTATATATATGTGTGTGTGTGTGTGTGTGTGTGTGTGGAAGAGACAGACCCAGGAAGATATGGGATGAAGTGGTGAAGCATGATCTTCAGATGTTGAGTCTCACAGATGTGGTGACAAGTGATCGAGACCTTTGGCAGTTTCCTGTGCTTGAGAAGACTCGTTAAGACAAGTGAAATCGTAGATGTGGCCAGTGCTGGTGACATATAAAAGGCACCCACTACACTCTTGGAGAGGTTAGTGTTAGGAAGGGCATCCAGCCATGGAAACCAAGCCAAATCAGATTGGAGCCTGGTACAGCTCTCCAGCTTACCAATCCCAGTGAAATTGTTTAGCCCATGGCAGCTTTGAAAGCAGATGCTAAGTGATGATGATGATACATAAATGACAGGCATTTTTCAGCTTGTGTCAAGGAAATTCACTTGCTATTGTAAAAAGACATTTGCCAAAGGTGCAATGTAATGGGACTGAACCTGGAATGATGTGGTTGGAAAGCAAACTTCTTACCACACAGCCATATCTGTTTATATTTAAATTACAACCTCCCATCAGTCTTTTGTCAAAGATCTTTTTGTTACCAATCCAACACCAGCTCAATAATGGATTTTAGTAAATTTCTTCAAATTCTTGATTATTTTCAAAATTAATCAAAACACATAGTGCATTTCATTAAAAATATTATTATGAAAGTGTTAATTTACCAAAAGAGAAATAAATGATGTCTATAGAACTACCTCTTTTACATCTGCGATTCCTGTTATTCTCTAGTACTAGTTCGTTAGTCAATTATAGCTGTTAGACACACACACATATAATGGTTAAAGGTGAATATACATGAATGAGTTATTTCATTTGCAACCAATACTAAAAGTTCCTCCCATACACACATACCTATTAAAACATCCATTGATTCTGAAAATTGTGTATGAAGCAGTAAAAGTGATTTATACAACCAATGCAGTAAAGAGAATTTTCAGTGGCACTATAGTAGACTTAGAACAACAATTAGTGGTAGAAACCAGGGAAAATAAAACACTTATATAGTATGCGTGAAGAACTAACTGAAAGCAAATGAAACTTGAGAGCCATCATGTGATTTGTGTATATGTGTGCTTGTATATATATGTGAGTGTGCATATGTGTGCTTTTTTTTTTTTTTTTTTTTTTTTTTGCTTTTACCCCTCTTGATAAACACATTTTCATGGTGTGCAATTGTTTGTAGAAATTCATTGGAAATGAATTAAGTAAAACAGGTTTTTTTGTATAATAATTCTGTTCTTGTAGTATCATGATATAATCTGACTAATGTGATTTCAAATTTAATAATACACCTTCAGAAGATAGGAATAAATCAGATTGAACTAGCCACAAAGGTTGTATGTTTCTTTTTGAATCATGTCTGTTTTCCTACTTACTAAAACTAGTCTTTGTTAAATTAACTTTGAGATCCTTTGATTCCGGCTTCTGCTTATTTGCCTAATGCCATTACAGATTCAGTAATGAGGTTGTCAGTATATAACACTTACTTACTCCAGGTAAGTAGTTTTAAACTCCTCTGTAATGGTCAGGAAGACTATAATGAATAAGAGGAAAGTGAGAACCAAGCCCTGATGAACTCCTATCTGCACACTAAATTTGTCGTTACTATCAGCTCTGTACATGGTTTTCATAAAATATTCTTCTGTCTCTAGCTTCCTCAGAAAGCACCAAATCATAGAGTGAGGGGTCACCATCAAAGGCTTTCTCCAGGTCAATGAATGCTAAGTGCAGTGGCTTACTTTTGGTTTAATATTATTACTGCAGTTACCTTAACAGAAAGAGAGCATCAGTTGTACTTTTCTTTGGCACAAAACCAAACTGCATCTCATTTAGTCCAACACTCTCTCAACTCTCTCTCTAATTAAGTGAGCAATAATTCTTTCTGTAATTTTTATGATCTAGTCCAGCAATTTGATAGATCAGTAATTTCCTCTCTCTAAGACTTCTTTACCTTTGCAACAGTTGACTATGTTGCTGTGACACCAGTCACTGGGTATGACACCTTCTTGTACAACCCGAGCTAACGAAGCTGTATCCTCCTCTGCTAAAACTTTTATGCATCTCAACAGTAATACCTGAATGTCCTGGGCCTTTACTTGCTTAAATTGCTTAGGTTCAAGGTGTCATCTGATCTTTGGATGTCTTTAGTAGAGTTTACTATGTTCCAGACCTCTCAGTCCTCGCTTAGTCCTACTCTTGCTGGTATTGACATTAAACAGGTGAACATTAAGCACCATATTGTGGGATGGCCTGCAGAGGCCACTAAGGTCCTGCAAAGGTCACAAAGATGAGAGCGTTTCAACATAAGTCATGAGTACTTCCTCCTCTCCTGCAACTACCTTTATATTTTACTTGCTTCAGTCATTGGACTGCAGCCCATGCTGTAGCACTGCCTTGAAGGGTTTTAGTTGAAAAACAAATCAACCCCAGTACTTATCTTTTAAGTCTAGTACTTATTTTATTGGTCTCTTTAGTCAAACCACTAAGCTATGAGGACATAAACAAACTAACATCAGTTATTAAGTAGTAGTGGGGAACAAACATAAACAAACAAACAAACACACACACACACACACACACACATATATCTATGGAACAAAAATGCAATAGAGAAGAGAGGGCATTAAAACATCTGGACAGATGG
>NC_068986.1:73554252-73568484 GCF_001194135.2 Octopus bimaculoides | reverse complement strand
CAATAATTCAGATTCCAAAACCAAATGATCTGAGTTCCATTTGATCCATGGCAAAGGCACATCACAGTCCACCTAACATTAATAATACCCATATGATAGAACTGTTAACCCTGCATGCATAAGCAAAGCTGAGTTATTGTAGTTGCTCATCATAGTCTATTTGTCTGTGTATTTGCAAAATTACTGGAAAACTGCTGAATGGATTTTCACCAAATTTGGCAGAAATATTCATTGGGTGAGCAGCTCAAACTCATTAAATTTTGGTTTGATTATCTTCAAAACTGGCGGACAGGTAAATCAAGACATTTTTGTTTTTTCTCTGTTACATTTATACACAAATAAGCAGGGGAAATAACCCTTGATGTCATTTTGTTGAAATATGAATTCGTCTGAGAGTATATTTATTAAATTAAATTTTATTTTATCCTTGTGTGCGCGCAGGGTATGCATTGCCCTGGCAATGCCTTTTTTCTTCATTGTCCTTGTTGTCTGATTAAGCAGACTTATAATCCAAGATATTTAGGAGTATACTTTTCACTATTTACTTCTTTATGTAATAAATTAGAGTGCAATTAGCAGGACAATTAGCTGCTCTTTCTAACATACTTCTTCAGAGATATAGTTCTGCTTAATGCAATGGTAACACTGTGGAGTTAACTTTTACTTGTTTTAGTCAGTAGATTATGGCCATGCTAGGGCACCACCTTAAGGGGCTTTAGTTAAACAAATCTTACCAGCACATACCTTTTAAGTCTGGTATTTATTCTATTGATCTCTCTTGTCAACTTACTAAGTTATGGGGATGTAAACAAACCATCTCCAGTTGTCAACATGTAGGGGATTAGGATGACAAACACAGATACAAAGACAAACACAAACGCATGCACACACAAACACACATACACACACATAATGCACTTCCACACACTTTCTGTCTGCCAAATTCACTCACAGGTAATTTGTTGCCTTGGGGCTATAGTAGAAGACACTTGCCCAAGGTGTTGTGCAATGGGACTGAACTTGAAACCTCATGATTGCAAAGTCAGTTTCTTAACCACACAGCTATGCCTGCAGCAATTAAGTGCCCATTAATTGATAAATGTTTCATTAATTTGTAGCACTAAAACAAATCCCTTCCAATATTTAATTTGGTGAGAAAGACAGCACCAGTCTCGGACTTTCCCCAGTGTTACACTATGTGACAAGGAAGTCTCCAGGAGCACTCTAGGAGAAAAACAGCAGCACTACCAGACTTTCCCCCCACTGTGAGGGGGTACCCAAAAGTAACCGGAAACATTCTCTGTAAGACAAAACCCGTGGTAGTTCAGGCTTCTGCTGCGAGAAGTCACTTGATGTGACCCTCAGGCATCAGTCTGCCAACCAGCAATGTCTACTCATGTTGTACTGCAACATGGTGCATCTTTGTTTTGCAATGCTTCTCTCCTGCTGAAACAAAGGGACAGCATGCTTCTATTAAATTGTTTTCTGTGGGGGAAAATGGCAGCTGAAAAAGCTGTCATGCTTCAAACAGCTTACAAGGACACTACCATGAGCAAAACACAAGTTTACATGTGTTTTTCATGCTTTTGGAATGGTCACTTGTCGCTTGGGGACCAACCTCGTTCAGGACAACTGTCAACCTCCTGAATAAATGAAAACATCATGAAAATTCATGAACTGTTCGAGGAGGACCGTCACCGAACAATTGATGAATTTGATTTGGCTGGTGTGTCCTGGAGCTCCTGCCAACGAATTTTGAACAAGAATTTGCAAATGAAAAGAGTTGCAGCAAAATTTGTGCTTCGCTTGCTCACGGAAGATCATAAACAGTCACACCTGAATGCATGTCATGAATTGAAAGAACAGTTGAAAGTTGATCCAGACCTTTTTCAAAGGTCATCACTGGTGACAAAAGCTGATGCTATAGCATTTGCAGGTGTGGAAAAGGTGAAGAAAAAACATGACAAAGGCATTAAAAGGCATCACTTTGCAAGAGTTCCAGCACTGCTTCGAATAGTGGAAAACACACCTGGACCAATGCATCGCTTCAAATGGAGAATATTTTGAAGGTGATAAAAGTGTAAACACGCAAAACTAAGTGAATGAAATAATATTGCAAAATTCCGGTTTCTTTTGGGTACCCCTTCGTATATGACACACCATACTCTATCAACAACAGACACCAAAAGAACAGAGACTCAGCTTGCTGGTATCTCACATTTACACTATACTATGGTACTAACTGTTCTCATTATTGCCTATTTCTTCACAGCAGGTAAACAAATAGAAATGCGAAAGATTCAAAGACAACATTGCGTTTTTCATGGCACACAGCAACATCAGTCCATATACTTACTCTAATTAGATTGGAATGAAGAAAAATAAAACTAAATTGGAAAATAAAATATAGAAAACTGAAAGAAAACTATTGGATTAAATAGTAATAAGAAACAAGAAAGTACATATATATGTGTGTGTGTGTGTGTGTGTGTGTGTGTGTGTGTGTGTGTGTGTGTGTGTGTGTGTGTGTGTGTGTGTGTGTGTGTGTGTGTGTGTGTGTGTGTGTGTGTGTGTGTGTGTGTGTGTGTGTGTGTGTGTTTGTGTGTGTGAATGTATACACAGATATATAGATATATATATAGATGTGTGTGTGTGTGAGTATATAGACATGTATGTATGTGAGTGTGTGCATGTGAAAAGACGATATATACACACACACATATATACACGGACATATGTATGTGGTGACTATACATACACACATCTATATGCTTGTGTATTGATGAGGAGTAAGTATGTATGTATACATATTTATCCATGTGTGTGTGTGTGTGTGTGTGCATGTGCGTGTGTGTGTGTGCATGTGCGTGTGTGTGTTGTGTAATCAAACAAGAATCTCCTAGTATCATATATTGGAAAAGACTACATTTTCTATATTTGTTTCTTGAGAATAAAACCCCCAAAATATATGGAAGTTCTTAGTGAAACTGTTTATCGTAACAGCTGCTACAACAGTGAAACTATAGCATCAGGTGAACTGAAGATATAACAACAATATTATTATTAAAAAATAGACTATGAAGAAACATTTCCATTTCTAAATGTTATTCTTTGATTCAATTGTTGTTGTTGCTGCTACTGATATCTCCTGTTTTCAAACCAGCCATTTATTCTTAGTTTCAGATACTACAAGAGAATTGTGGCATTAAATTTAATTTTACTCCTTTCTTCTTTCTTTCAATATTCTTGACTACTTATGCAGCAAAGTGAATAAATCTAATCTTTATATCGCAGTTGCTCTACCATACATACTTGATCTAAAATTGATGGAGTTTCTACATGGCTTCTTGATCTGCTAGAAATAGCAGCCAATCTCCATCAAATCATACAATACTTTCTTAAGTAAGGAATAATGGAGTGTTAAGATGCTCTTACAGAGGCTCAGAAACACACTGACTCAGACACACACACAGGCTCAGAAATACATGGCTTCAGATGCATACATACACAGAGGCTTTGACACACTCACATTCAGAAACATACACACAAACTCTGACACACACACAGGTTTAGAAACACACATAGACTCATACACTGGGACTCAGAAACATTGACCATTAGCTCAAAAGGTTTGGTTGTGTAGTAAGAAGCTTGCTTCCCAACCACATGGTTCCCACTGCATGGCACCTTGGGCAAGTGTCTTCTACTATAGCCTAAGGCCAGTCAATGCCTTGGGAATAGATAAGGTGGATGGAAACTGAAAGAAATCCATCATGTGTGTGTGTGTGCGTTTGTGTGTGTGTGTTTGTATGTGTGTGTGTATTTGTTTGGCTGTCTGTCTGTTTGTTCGTCCACACCACTGCTTGACAACCAGTGTTGGTGTGTTTACACCCCTGTAACTTAGTGGTTTGGCAAAAGAGACTGATAGAAGAAGTACAAGGCTTTAAAGAAAAATAAGTACTGGGGTTGAGCCATTTGACTACAAATTCTTCAAGGCGGTACTCCAGCATGGCCACAGTCAAAGGACTGAATCAAATAACAGATAAAGATATACATATTTTGACTGTAGACACTCATGATGGTGAATGGCAGAATCAGTAGAGCATCAAAACAAATACTGTGTGTGGGTTTCATGGCTTTGTGCGCTGAGTTTAAATTCTAACAGCCAAAATGAGTAAAACCAGTGAAAGTCTAATATAATTCATATTCTGTTACCAGGAGTGGTTGTGTGGTAAGTAGCTTGCTTACCAACCACATGGTTCCAGGTTCAGCCCCACTGCGTGGCACCTTGGGCAAGTGTCTTCTACTATAGCCTCAGGCCACCCAAAGCCTTGTGAGTGGATTTGGTAGACGGAAACTGAAAGAAGCCCGTCGTATATATATATATATATATATGTGTGTGTGTGTTTGCGTGTTTGTGTTTGTCCCCCACCATCGCTTGACAACTGATGCTGGTGTGTTTACATCCCTGTAACTTAGCGGTTCAGCAAAAAGAGACCGATAGAATAAGTACTAGGCTTACAAAAGAATAAGTCCTGGGGTCGATTTTCTCGACTAAGGGCGGTGCTCCAGCATGGCTGCAGTCAAATGACTGAAACAAGTAACAGAGTAAAAGAGTACATTCAATTTCTTTATCAGAAAGTTACCTCCTCAAGATTCATGGTCTCATAAAATGCATGGTGGAGTCACAAGTGTTGATAGCATGGAAAAAGCACCCACTATCCACACTAAAGTGGTTGCCATTATGAAGAATACCCAGTTGTAGAAACCATGCCAAAGAAGATAGTTGACCACGATGCAGCTCTTGGGCCCATCAGATCCAGACAGACTGTCCAAACCATGCTAGCATGAAATATGGATGTTAAAGGATAATGATTATGAGACATACATGCATATGCAATATGCATCTGTGTGTGCGTGAGTGTGTGTGTGTGTGTGTGTGTGTGTGTGTGTGTGTGCGTGTATAATTATATATAACATAAATACATGCATACAATATATGCATGTATAAACACATACATATACCCAAGGGGCATTCCTTTTTCCATCCGACAACTCTTTCCCCTACCTTTATTCTACCTTCCACCACCATCATATTCAATGTTTCACACACTCACCCAGTAGTCAGCCACCCACCACAATAGAATTGAAATCCTAAAACCAAGTTGATATGTAAGAAGCATTGGTGTGGCTGTTGGTACCACATAAAAAGCACCCAGTACATTCTGTAAAGTGGTTGGCATTAGGAAAGGCGTTTAGCTGTAGAAGCCAAGCCAAAACAGACTATGGAATTCTGGTGAGGCCCTTGGCTTTGCCAGTTCCTGTCAAGCTGTCCACTCCATGCCAGCATGGAAAACGGATGTTAAATGATGATGAAGATTATGATGATGAAGATTATGATGATGATGAAGATGATATACTCATACACAGCTACAGGCACAAGTGGAAGAAAATAATGCAGCTGTGAGGCATAGATTTTCTCCGGGGCACACAGAGACATAACACAAATTTATAAAGGGTTTTCACAGTAATTTTAGCTTGAATAATAAATGCTTAGTTTTTACGTAAGAATATCAATTCTGGATATATTCCTGCAGAACTGCTGAAAGTTGGCAACTCAGGATAATATTAGGCAATGATTTACAATTGCTATTGGTTTAGATAACAATAAATGCAAAACGATTGTTAAAAATAGCACACAATATTGGTGTTAAATAGTTTAGTGACTTTTGGAATATGCAAGGGAAGTGAAGATAGATGTTTTTGGCAATTATAGTTTATATAATCAATAAATCTTTCCATTTATATCCTTGGTGGCTAAATGGTTAAAAATCAATAATAAGTCAAGTGTTAAGAGATCAAACTCAAGCAACATGAATGAGAGAGGTGTTACTCAGCTTGAACCTACAGTCAATTCATTTTCATGAAAGTGACAAGATGAACAAAGTAAAAAAATACGAAAATAGTAGATAATGAAACTTTTATTGCTTATGGTTTCACTTGGACAGGTGAGATGACTGCACCTAGAGGACTTTGTATTAAATGTGGAAACATTTAAAATAATTGCATATTAAATCCAGTTAAAGAAAAAGTGACATTTAGAAACAACATTAACAAGAAAAACAGTTCAAGAATATTATGAAAGAAAGATTTTGAAATTTAATTTAACAAGCTACATGTTCATCATTCATGAAAAAAAAAAAAGCTTTATTTTCATATTATATTGGCTACCTACAAGCAAAAGCAGGTGACGCAGATACAATTGTAGAAAATTTAAACTTTGTGCAATAGATTTGGTGGAATGCATGGCATGTAAAAAGCACAGCAAAAATATAGATAACAAGTCACTTTTTAATGACACAGTTTCAAGATGCTTTTCTATGAAATGTGAAATTCCTGTGAAGTAAGATTGGTTTAAAATGGGCTCAACAAGTCAGGTTGTGTGGTTAAGGAGTTGATTTGGCAACCACATGGTCTTGAGTTCAGTCCGACTTCAGGGCACTGTGGGCAAGTGTCTTCTACTCTATAGTCTCAGGTTGATCAATGTCTTGTGAGTGAATTCAGTAAATGGAAACTGTGTAGAATCCCATCATATGTGCATGAATGTGTTTGTGTGTGTGTCATTGAGTTTGTCCCTCACCATTGCTTGACAAGCAGTGTTGGTTTGTTTTTGTTCCTGTAATTTAGCAGTTTGACAAAAGAGACCAATAGAATAAGTACTGGCATCAATTTGCTCGAGTAAGTTGTTCCATGTGATACCCCAGTATAGCCATAGGCCAATGAGTGAAGCAAACAAAAGATAAATGACAAACGGTTGAGTCAATCAGATGCTGCTGGCTTAGCTACTTTGCTTGTGTTCGTTTGCTATTAGTTGCAAAGATAGCATAGAAGAAACATTTTAATCTCGCAGCTTTTGGAGAGTTATGCCACAGGAAAAGCAATATTTAATTTAATTAATTCATTAATGGAAAACAATGAAATTTCAAGAAAATTGTTAAAAATATAATTGTAGCTAAGGAAGGAAAATTTTCTAATTGTTCCAAGAATAAAAAAAGAAAATCTTCGTTGTTTCAGGAAGAAAAATAATGAATCCCCCAAATTTTTATTTGTTGCCTTCATCATGAATCACTAGCAGGAAAACATACATCTCAAGATTTGGAATTCATAGTAAATAACACACAAAGACAAATAAACACGTCATATACATACACATCAGATTTCTATACACTAACAAAATTCTATGCAAAAGATGTGGATCAGTCCAAAATTATGGTGAAAGTCAGTTACCCAAGGTGCAATACACTGACTTGGAACTTGAAACAATGTCGTTGCAAAACAAATTCCTTGACCACACAGTAATGTTTCGGTCTCATATTACATCATGCATTTCAAATATGTAGTATGGTTCTACCATGACACAATTATATATGCATGTGTGTGTATGTGTGTTTGTGTGTGTGTGTGTGAGAGAGAGAGAAAGAGAGAGAGAGAGAGAGGGTGAGAGAGAGAGAGATAGGCAGGGACATTCAAGAGAGAATAGATTGTCTGTGGCATTCATTTTGGCTTTCTATGCTCTGAGTTCCAATGCCTAAACAGGCCATTTGCCTTTCATCTTTTCAAGGCTGCTGATAAAGTATCAATTCTGTATTTGTACAACTTCTCTCTCTCTCTCTCTCTCTCGCTCTCTCTCTCAGAAATCAGCTGTAGTCAGAACAGGAGAGGGTTAGGCTTTATTACATCTAAAACTGCACAAGATATGCTGTATATCATGATAATGCTTCTACAATTCCATCAGAATTCGAAGGCCAAAAATATGCATGAATAAGTGTAGACTATTTAACTTATTTCACTCACTGGACAACTACCACCTTCAGGCAGCATCTTTAGAGAGTTTTATTACATCAAAGTTTACCATTTTGATACTTATTTTCAAGAACTTGTGGGAGGACAAACAACAACATCAACTGAATAAAAATGGATAGAACTGGGACAGAACTAATTATTATGCAGTATCTGCCACTGATATAAAGGTTAAAGACCACCTTTGGTCATGAATGACCATGAGATTGCACTTGGAAAGTTTCCCTCTGAGGTACAAGTCCTGGCAAGGTAGTTTATGGAAGACCAGCAGTCACTCATGCATACCAGCCTCCTCTTTCTATGCTACCAATGTTATCCAAGGAAAAGGCAAAGGCTGATACAGCTTGACACCAGTGACACCTCAACTCATTTCTACAGCTGAGTAAACTGCAGCAATGTGAAATAAAGTTCTTGCTCAAGAACACAACACAGAACCCAGTCTGGGAAATGAACTCACTACCTCATGACTATGAGAGTGATGCTCTAACCACTGAGCGATATACTAACAAAACATGGGTATTCTATAGGGAGAGGTGCAAAGACGGGAAATGAATGAAGTTATCATATTCCACTTGATCTTAATATGATCATACATGAATGATGGAGCACAGATGAGCTGAGAATGAGCATCAGAGAACCTAGTCTAGGTATACAAAAGAGAGTGTGATGGTAAATACATGTGATGTGTATGAAGTATAACAAAGAGTTGGGAGGAAAATATCAAACAATTTAAGTAGAAGAGAGAGAGAGAGAAGGAGCTGTGGTGAGGTTTGATTTTAAAATACTGGTCCTGCCCCTCACAAAGAAGATGACTAAGGACTGCAAGAGACAACAAGGAGATATGATGGAACAAAACACTTTATTTCATGTTGCTCCAGTCCACTCAGCTGGCAAAAATGAGTAAAGACCTGTAATTCAAAGGGCCAGCTTTGTTACTTTCTGTGTCATGCTGAATATCCCTGAGAACTATGTTAAGGGTACACATGTCTGAGGAGTGCTCAGCCACTTGCACTTGTTAATTTCACGAGCAGGCTGTTCTGTTGATTGGATCAACTAGAATCCTTGTCATTGTAACCAACAGAGTGCCAGTACCATGTTGGAACAGATCTCTTTAACCCATGCTACCATGAGTGAACATGCTGCTGCCACTGCTACTGCTGCTGTTGAAGACAACAACAACAGCAGTGAGCAGTGTTTCTCAACCATTTTTTAGCTATGGACTCCTTTGATTCCTATTTTATCCTACTGAATCCTCTTACAAATTCAATGTTTTAAAAACATCCTGTTATATTTTTATAATTAAATATTATTAGGAGTGGCTGTGTGGTAAGTAGCTTGCTTACCAACCACATGGTTCTGGGTTCAGTCCCACTGCGTGGCATCTTGGGCAAGTGTCTTCTACCATAGCCAACCAAAGCCTTGTGAGTGGATTTGGTAGGCGGAAACTGAAAAAAATCCCGTCGTATATATATATATGCATATATGTGTGTGTGTGTGTGTGTGTGTGTGTGTGTGTGTGTGTGTTTGTGTGTGTGTATGTGCTTGTCCCCCCAACATCACTTGACAACCAATGCTGGTGTGTTTACATCCTCGTAATTTAGCGGTTCAGCAAAAGACACCGATAGAATAAGTACTAGGCTTTCAAAGAATAAGTCCTGGGGTTGATTTGCTCGACTAAAGGGGTGCTCCAGCATGGCCAGTCAAAAGACCAAAACAAGCAAAAGAGTAAAAGAGTAAACTGTATTAAAAAATTGTTAAAATAGTTTGTATATTGTGGAAATATAACCAATTTCTGACATAAAAGCTTTAGCAACAAAATCTTACATGGACCCTCAAGGTTCATGTGGAATCTGGGTGAGAACCACTGTCCTAGAGGCTTCCTACACAGTTTTCTGATTGCTTAAAGTAAATCACAAACCTTTGGTCAACCTTGGCCCACAATAGAAGTCACTTGCTCAAGGTGATGTACAGTGGGACTGAAATCTAAGCCATATCACTGCAAAGCAAATTCCTTAATCTCACATCATCATCATTTAACGTCCACTCTCCATGCTGGCATGGGTTAGACGTTTTAACTGGGGTTGATAAGCTGGAGAGCTGCACAAGGCTCCAGTCTGATTTGGCATGGTTTCTATGGCTGGATGCCCTTCCTAATGACAACCACTCCAGGAGTGTAATGGGTGCTTTCGATTGTCACTGGCACACGTGCCATTTACATAACCCCAGCAATGACCTTGACAATGATTCATGGGTGCTATTTACATGGCACCAGCAACAACCACAACTATGATGCATTGGTGCCATTTACACGGTGCCGGCAGTGACCAAGGTGTGCTAAATACAGACTTTTATGTTATTTTCTTATTTTTATTTTAATTTCTTTGTTATTTTCAATCACTACAGAACAGTTCTTGATTAACTTCATACCTGCCTTTATTGAGGAAACCTATAATCAAAGGTATTCCAGCCAAGATTTTCCATCTAAGATTTTATTGTCTGATGGTGTCCTTTTTTTAAAACAGTTGAGTGTGATTTCAGGGAGATTTGATTGCTATTTCCAACAGACCAACTATATAGAGGTTCCCTTGTTGACTCCCTTTAGCATTTAAACTGGCCATATCTGGCCAAAATATTCTATCTGGTTTATATTCAAAACCAGCCAGGTCTGATCTCTCACACCTACCCTACAATGTCATTCAGAATATAAACAATCACATCATCAAAATTTCAAAGCTACAAGATAATGCATGATTAATTCAAAACAATGTAAATAAATATCACATTTGACAGAGTAATATGAACGCTAAAGAGCTTGGAACCCCAATGAACAATGTTGACAATTATGTTGATCCTTCCATGACATTCACCCCAAAATTGGTAAACTGGTATGTTGCCAATAAAATTTGAAGAAGTAATCATCAGTTTTATGAAATATAAAAATATTCATTAAGATCCAACAATAATTATGTGCACCTCTGTGTCACTGCATGCATTTCTGTGCATTGTGCATCTTTGTGTATTGTGCATCTGTGGGAACATCTATGTGTGAATGTGCAGCTCTGCTTATTAATGCATCTTGGTGTATGTGTGTACTTCTGTATGTGCATCTGTTTATATGTATGGATGTAACTGTATGCAAACAACTATATCTGTATGTGCATATGTATGCATGTTCATTGATACATGTATGACTATATATCTGTGTACATGTGTATATCTACCTATGCGTATGCATGTGTCTATATGCGGGTGTATGTTTATCTGTGTATGTGTGTGTGCACATATATATATATATATATATATATATATATATATATCTGTGCATGCATATGTCTATTAGTGCTTGTGTGCATATATCTGTGTATGTAAGTATCTAAGTGTATTTATCTGTGCATGTGTTTGCATTATCGAATAATGTGTGTCAATGTATGTACATGTGCATGTCTATCTGTAAAAATGTGTACGTGTCCATCTGTGCATGTGTGTGTGTATCTGTGTATATGTGTCTGTGTTTATGTATGTGTATGCATCTGTTTACACATGCATGTATCTATTTGTGTGTGTGTGTATGTGTTTGTATATGAGTGTATCTATTTGTGCACTTGTGTGTGTTTGAATCAATTTGTACATGTGTGTAAGTATATGTGCATATATGTGTGTCTATTTATATATGTCTATTTGTATCTATACATGTGTGTGTGTGTGTACCTTTGCCTGCATGTGTGTAATCTGCCCTTGTATGTGTGTTTATCTGTATATACACGTTTTTTTTTGTACATGTGTATATGTCTGTTTGAGCACTGTGTGTGTGTGTGTGTGTGCATTTATATGTATGTGCTTGAGCATGTACATGTATGTATTTCTCCCTTCCTTCCTACCTTCTTCTTCTTCCTCATACTGTAAAACAAATTTAACTGTTATGTCTAAAATAGTATTAAATTAGTTTTATTAATTTATTTATTCTCTATTTTATGGAGACTCTGATATCATCATTACTGTTATTAACGTTGTTGCTGTCATTCTATTACTATGACAACAAGGCACTAATGGTCCAAGAGGTGTTATTAATTAACCAACACCTCCCACCCTCTCTCACAAGATCAATACAATCAGTTAACTAAATTTAAAACTAACCACAAGCAGCTACACTAACAATATCCACAGTCCCATACCCTCTATCCTTGTTCTCCTAAAAACTGACGAAGTACTCTTCTTTATATTGCTGTTTAACCACAGGCCAGTTCTGACTGAGAAAATCTGATCGCAGACACTCACCACCTTCATGGATGTAAATAACTTTTCTACTATTCTTTTACTGTTTCAGCCATTTGATTGCAGCCATGCTGGAGCACCACCTTAAAGGGTTTTAGTCAAAGAAATCGACCCTAGGACATTTTTGTAAGCCTAGTACTTATTCTAACAGTCTCTTTTGCCAAACTGTTAAATTATGGGGACGTAAACACACCAACATCAGTTGTCAAGTGATGGTAGAGGGAACAAACATACAGCCATACATAAATATATATACATACATACATACATATATATATATATATATATATATATATATATATATATATATATGACAGGTGTGTTTCAGTTTCTGTTTACCAAATCCATTCACAAAGACTTATTCTTTGTTAAGGCAAGTACTTATTCTAGTGGTCTCTTCTGCCGAGTCACTAAGGTATGGGGACGTAAACACACCAACATTGGTTGTCAAGTGATGGTGGAGGGACAAACACAGACACACAAGCACACACACACACACACACACACACACACACACATATATATATATATAACAGGCTTCTTTCAGTTTCTATCTGCCAAATCCACTCATAGGCTTTGGTCAGCCCAAGGTCATAGTAGAAGGTAATTTGCCCAAGGTGCCACACAGTGGGACTGAACCTGGAACCATGTGGTTGGGAAGTAAGCTTCTTACCACACAGCCACTCCTGCATCTAACCACATATCCACTGCTATGCCTATCCACATATCTACCTATGCCACACATATATATATGTATGTATGTATGTTTTGTTTTGTTTTGTTTACTTCATTTTTGTATCTGGTTTGCAATATCCTTTATGTGAATTCATGTATTGAAGCAAATTATGCTGTCTCTGGCAAAGTCATATTCATTTCTACTCTAAGCACGGGGCCCGAAATTTTGGGGGAAGAGGCCAGTCAATTAGATCGACCCCAGTACGTAACTGGTACTTAATTTATCGACCTCGAGAGAATGAAAGGCAAAGTCAACCTTGGCAGAATTTGAACTCAGAACATAAAAACAGACGAAATACTGTTAAGCATTTCGCCTGGCATGCTAACGTTTCTACCAGCTCACCGCCTTTGGCAAAGTCATATTGTCTTAACGCCTTCTCTAACACACTCACCGGTTCAATTTCCACTCATTTATTATTTATATTTTTTCTTCCAAAATTTTCTTTGCTTTTGCAACCTTGTCAATGGATGTTGACTCTCTATGCATGCATTTATGTATGTATTCATGCATGCATGTATGTATGTTTGTAATAATGTAACAATGTATGTAAGTATGTATGTATGTAATAATTTTAAATTTGGGAGTACACCTTGTAGTATGCTATTTAAAGCTTGTTCACAGTATTTGGCTACCTGATGTCATCAACAATACAGAGGTATATGCCACTGGATTTATTTCAGGAATTCCATTGTGTCCATAGAGTTTGTAAAATATGAGAAAAAGAAAATGGACTTCATGAGATTCTTTATTATTCACTATGATCAACATCATCATCACCATTGTCGTTTACAATCCACTTTCCATGCTGGCATGGGTTGGACGGTTTGACATGGAGGCAGTTAGCAGGAAGCTGTCCAGACTCCAATTGTCTGTTGTGGTATGGTTTCTATGGCTGGGTGTCCTTCCTAATGCCAACCACTTAACAGAGTGTGCTGGGTGCCTTTTATGTGTCATTGCCATGCTCTTCAAGTGGCACTGCCACTTGAAAGAACAAGCCTGTATATGTGGAAGACAACGATATTACTTAGGTTGATGCATCTTACCATTAATGCTAATCACCACATCCACTAGTCCTTCGTCATTTCTTCAGTGTGGCCCAGCATCTGAAAATCTTTTCTCACTGCCTCATCCCACATCTTCCTGGGTCTACCTCTTCCACAGGTGCCCTCCACAATTAGTACTCAGCACTTCTTTATACAGCTGCCCTCATCCGTATGCGTCACATGACCAAGCCATGTGGTTTGTATCATAGTGAATAATAAAGATTCTCGTGAATTCCATTTTCTCTATCTAATATTATATATATATGTGTATGTATATATATATATATATATATATATATATATATATATATATATATATAT
>NC_068986.1:73544808-73554093 GCF_001194135.2 Octopus bimaculoides | reverse complement strand
ATATATATATATATATATATATATATATATATATATATATATATATAGAGAGAGAGAGAGAGAGAGAGAGAGAGAGAGAGAGAGATACACACACATACACAGAAAGAGTATAGTGTAATATAGTTGTCAAGAGTGAAGAACTAGACAACAATATACCATAAACTGTTTATCCAGGAAATTAATCTTCACACTAACTCTAGTCAGTGAAGTTGCAACCAAATATAAACACTTTTATACTCCATTACTGAAAAACTTTTATTTATTATTGGAATTTATTTTACTTTATTTTCCTTTTAATTTATCTATTTTTTACAAAGTTATCTTTTTGTAGGTGGAGGTATGGCTATGTGGTTAAGAAGATTGGTTTGCAACCAAATGGTTTCAGGTTCAATCCTGTTGTATGGCACCTTGGCTAAGTGACTTCTACTATAGCCCAATGCATTGTGAGTGAATTTGGCAGAAAGAAACTGTGCTGAAGCCTGTCGTACGTGTATATATACACATATACATATCTGACATTGGTACTCCATCAGTTATGATGACAAGGGTTCCAGTTGATCAGATAAATAGAACAGCCTTCTCATGAGATTAACATGTGAGTGGCTGAGCACTCCACAGACATGTGTACCCTGAACGTATGATACAGCATGATACAGGATGTGACAAAGCTGGCACTTTGAATTACAGGTACAACTACTCATTGTTGCTACATGAGTGGGCTGGAGCAATGTGAAATAAAGTGTCTAGCTCTAAGATACAAAATGTTGCCAGAAATTGAACTCATGACCCTTACAATTGTGCACTGAATACTCTAACCACTAATCCATGCATTTTCACACACACACGCACGTGTGCACATGCACACACACACACACACACACACACACACAAGACAGGAGCTGGTGCAGTACTCTGGCTCACCAGCTCCTGTCAAACCATCCAACACATGCAAGCATTGGAAAGCAGATATGAAATGATGATGATACAGGTGTGTGTTTGTGTTCTTTGTGCTTGTCCCCAACCACCAGTGTTGGTTTGTTTATATCCTCATAATTTAGCAAGTCGGCGAAAGAGACCTAGAATGAGTACCAAACAAAAAGATAAATAATAAGTACAGGGATTGATTTGTTCAGCTGAACACCCTAAGGCAACAACCCTGCATGGCTGTGCAGTCCAGGGACTGAAACAATATAAAAGATAAAAGAGTTCTATTCCATCCCATTATAGGACTGTTTCATGGAAGAAGAATACAGAAATCTGTTGGGATATTTTGAATAAGCTTAATTTTATTCTTCCCATCACCAAAAAGCAAAGGTTGTCATTACTACGAACAACAAAACACTGAGAGGGTTTGAATGTTGTTGCTCTTGGTGTAATTGTCACAGCAGTCAAAGAGGTAGCTGTTGCTCATTGCATTGCTGTCATCGATCATTCATTGTGGTTGTTGTCAGCTCAGATCAGCTGCTATTTATCATCTCAATTGGCTGCTTCCAGTGGTGTCTACCAATGCTCTCAATCATGTTGTCAAAGTGTGCTGAATTTATAGTACTGGATAGGCTCAGAAAGAAAGGTGTGAAAAGTTATGATCGGTTAGAATTTTTTTATCACATGGGTAATATCCTAGAAAATCACAACATCAGATGGAGTGATCTAACAGCAGAATATTCCCACTACAGGGGTACACAGGTGGAGGATAGTTGTGTAGCATGAGATGTGCAGAGAACACAGTTTTGTCATTTTACACATGTGTGCTTGCTGTAGTAAAAGCTATGTTAAATTTAAGAAGGGGGGGGGGCAGTCAATTTGGTTGCCACACTGCAAAAGGTAACCAAAACCCACTCTAAGCCACTGGTGGAGGACAATGTCAAATAATCATTATTTTCTAACCTAACTTTATTTGTTGGTCTCTCATACCTTATTTTTTTTTTAGCATATTTTATAGTTTTTGAAGATTTTTATTTCTCCAATTAAAAGTCAATATAAAACAACTTATAGGCAAAGTATTTCACACTCCACTACATATATATGTCACAGAATTGTGATAATGGAATAACATAAACCAGTATTTCATCAACTGGAACTTTAGCCTTAGAATAGTTCTACAAATATATTAAATTTCAATGTGATCTCAACCAAATGATTCCAGAAGACTTTATCAATTGATAATGACAGAATGCAGTTAAGAGTGAAGCTTTTCCTCCTTATAGTGTGTTTGTTTGTGAGTTAATTTTACTGGTGGTGTTGGTGATGTTATCAAAGGAGAAGGTGTCTTTAAGCTGTTGTATGTTGTAAGGAATAAATCACACAATAGAACAGAAGAATTAAAATAGCGTGTGTGTGTGTGTGTGTGTATGCAAGCACAGAGTGTGTTGTATGAATGGGAGGGGTTAATATATAATGATGAAATCTGAGATTTCTAAGAAAAAAATGGGAAGTTACGGGAATTATTCTTCCCCATAAAGTATTAGTGGGATAAGTAAAATGAAATTGTTCTAACTGACAATCACTATGAAAAATTTTAATTTATAGCAAAAACTTTATAAATAACAAAAAGTAGACCAGAATATTAAATATTATTATTATTATTATTATTATTATTATTATTATTAAGGTGGTGAGCTGGCAGAATCACTATCAACCCAGACAAAATGTTTAGTGGCATTTCATCTGTCTTTTATGTTCTCAGTTCAAATTCTGCCAAGTTTGACTTTGCCTTTCATCCTTTTGGGGCTGATAAAATAAGTACCAGTTGAGTACTGGGGTCATTGCAATCGAAATTGCTGGCCTTGTGGCCAAATTTCAAATCATCTCAGTCAAGTACTGGGATCAATGTAATCAACTTCTCTTCCCATCAGAAACTGCTCGCCCTGGGCCAAAATTTAAAACCATTATTACTATTGTTGTCTTGCCTTTCCTCTTTTCAAGGTTGATGAAAATAAGTACCAGTTAAGTAATGGGGTTGATGCAATTGATTATCCCTTTCCCCCAGACATTTCAGGCCTTGTTCCTATAGTAGAAAGAATTACTATTATTATGCAAGCTGACAAAATTGTTAGTACACTGGGTGAAATGCTTGGCAGCATTTCATACGTCTTCACATTCTGAATTCAAATTCCGCCAAGGTCAGCTTTACCTCTCATCCTTTCAGAGTCAATGAAATAAATACTAGTTCAGCACAGGGGTTGATGTAATTGACTAATCTTCTCTCCCAAAGAATTTTAGATCTTGTGCCATTATTATTAGGTTGGTGAACTAGTAGAATCATAAGAGCATCAGACAAAATGCCTTCTAGTATTTGTTTCAGTCATTTGACTGCAGCCATGCTGGTGCACCACCTTTAGTCGAGCAAATCGACCCCAGGACTTATTCTTTGTAAGCCTAGTACTTATTCTATCAATCTCTTTTGCCGAACCGCTAAGTTACGGGGATGTAAACACACCACCATCGGTTGTCAAGCGATGTTGGGGGGACAAACACAGACGCACAAACACACATATATATATATACATATATATACATATATACGATGGGCTTCTTTCAGTTTCCGTCTACCAAATCCACTCACAAGGCTTTGGGCGGCCTGAGGCTATAGTAGAAGACACTTGCCCAAGGTGCCATGCAGTGGGACTGAACCCGGAACCATGTGGTTGGTAAGCAAGCTACTTACCACACAGCCACTCCTGTGCCTATTTATATTTCGAGTGTAAATACTGTCATGGTCAACTTCGCCATTCATCCTTTTAGGATTGTTAGAATAAAAATATAAGTTACATATGGAGGTCGATGGTATCAACTACTTCCTTTCTATCAAAGCTGTTAGCCTCGTGCAAAAATTTGAAAGAATTAGTTTTATTAGAAACAATTAAAGAAACCACTTCAAACAAGGGAGATAATTCACTATTTACAAGCTAGTACATAGTTTTTCATCGTTTTTTCGTTTTGTTTTTTTCAAATTACTTTCAAACTCATTGGAATAAATGTCAGATTAAAATGAAAGATGGAACAGTCATAAGAGATGCCATCTTGTAATAAAAAAAAAAGATGGTTAAGAATTGTTGCATAAAATATTTGACAACTGAATAGATACTTCACATTGATTCAATGTTAAGCTACACAGAAATGTTTCTGGTAATAGATTCTGGTATAGATATCAAGAGTGAGACCAATTAAAAACAGAATACAATGCCAGTATTTCAACTTCTGACCTTTACATCAATAATCCATCACCAAATCATTCAGCCAATAAGCAACAAATTACATTCTAAGACCAACTATAAGAAAGGTGATGCCTACTTGTGCATGTGAGGCCAGTGTGTAGAACATACTGGTCTATCTGGAAAAGAAAGTTGTTATATTATGAGAAATAAACTGACAAAAAATTTATGGATACTTTGGAAGTGATTATGGTAACTTGACCGGTGAACCAAAATTTGTGAAGATCATTTGACAATTCATACAACTTGAGGAATATTGGCTGAAGTATCCCATGGTTAGCCTCTAAGGTAGATGATGACCAATTTCACACTTCACTGTCCTTGTTGCTAATAAATGCCACAATATTGTACAAAGATATTTTGTATTGTATCTATGGTCGATGCATGCTTACATAGCACACACACACACACATATATATATAAGGTTTTATATATACGTGTATATATATATATATATATATATATATATATATATATATATATATATATATATATATATATATATATATGTACACTTCAATACCATAGTGTGTGTAACAAAGATATATACACCATATTTCATTACTTTAGTACATACCTGTGTGTATGTATGTGTATATGTATGTATCTGTGTATATGTATGTATCTGTGTATATATACATATACATTACACACACACACACACACACATACACACACACACATATACATACACATACATACACACATATACATATACAGTTTGTTTATTTTTATTTATCATCAGTAGAAGTTATAGACTGAAGAGCTAGGATTTGTGTGCATTGGCATTTATCAAACTGGCTTCAAATGAAAGGGGCTTACATTTATATATCAGTGACAAAACTATTTCCCTGGATTATTCTGAAAGAAATTATAAAAACAGTTGCCAAGTCACATGGATACTGCATATTTTTCAAATGGTTTGCCTATTACGTTGTTCAATAAATGAATAAATAAGTGTATGTGTAATATATACAAGGAGTGTTCATTAAAGATTTCCACTTCCTGGGATAAACAAAACTTGGCATAATTATTAGTCCTTCTCTACATAGCCACCACCAATGGTGACACACTTCTCCCATTGCTTCAACTAGACTTTAGTTTCAGGATCATAGTGATGGACCCACGTTTCATTCTGTGTGATACGTCTGCTGAAAAAGTCCTCCTCATTTTCTTGGCACATTGCCAAAAGAGCTTGGGAGCAACTGACTAGTTCCTGCTTCTGAAAAGGTGTGAGCATCTGGGGAATCCATCATGCAAACAACTTCCATGTGTGCAAATGGTCATGAATGATTTTTCCCATGGGTCCTAGACTTAACTTCATGAACTAGTTGCCAAATAGTTATGCAGCGATCCTCCAAAGTGGCGGATTCCACTTTACAGATGGTATCATCATCAATGGCAGAATGTGGTCATCATGGAAAAGGAGCAGTTTCCACTGATGTCCGACCACATTTGAACTGGCGATGCCAGTGCTTGACTACAGTGTATGATGGTGCATCATCACCATAAACTTTTTTCATTTCATTGAAAGTCTCTTTTGGTGTACAACCTTTCAAGTATAAGAACCTGATCACTGATCTGCATTCAACTGCTTTCATTATAACACTTTAGTTCACTTCAGCAGCCGTAAAAGACAAATGAACACTAGTGGAAAGCTGCAATTTACAATGTGACATGTAGAGACATGCCTGATTATACCTGTACAAGTTCCATTTCCTGCAATAACCAGAAGTGGGTCAAGATAAACCTTTAATGAACACCCCTTGTATGCACATGTATATGTGAGTAAGAGTGTGTGCTTGTCTACATACATGCACATACTGTTTACATGTACGAATACATAAGATGTATAACAACTATAAGTTTATTGCATTTACAAGTAAACTCCCCCCTCCCCAAAAGTGACATCCTTTATTTTGTCATACCGTTCCCACAACCAATATAGATTCAGCTAATTATACTTGTGTGCTGATGCATGGGTGTATGTATTTGTGTGCATGTGTGTGTGTATCAGTATATGTACATTTGTGTGTGTGTGTGTGTGTGTGTGTGTGTGTGTGTGTGTGTGTACTTGTGTGTGTATCTGTTCCACATGTGCACACAGGCATGTATCTATGTACATGGTGTTCAGGCTAAATTCGACAGTTTGCATAAAAGCAAAGGAAAACACAATATTCCATCCAAAAATAAAATTGTCTTTTAAAAAATCAAAAAAATACCACATTAGTTTATGGCTGAGCGATAACAGTTTATTCAAAGTAGCTGCTCTCAGCTTCCACCAGGGACACAAGATAACTCCAGAACTTGGTGCATGCATTCCTTGCTGTGTCCCTGGGACACAGTTTTATATTTATACATACATTTTATATTTATACATACATGTGTGTGAGTGTGTGTGTGTGAATGCATGAACATGTGTACATGAGTGGGCATATGTATATGCATGTATTCATGTACACACTATATTTATTGTATGTGTACATATTCTCCACTATTCATATTTATATTTGTGTATGAGTGCATACATATCTTTAAATTTTTCTTATTTATTTATTGAACAGCATAACAAGCAAACCATTTGAAAAATATACATTATCCATGTAACATTATAACAGTTTATATATTTTATTCTAGAACAATCCAGGGAAATACTGTTATCACCACTATATAAATGTAAGTCCCCTTGGTTTTAAACCAGTTTCGTAAGTGCCAATGCATGAAACACCCAGCCCCTGAGTCACTCTATAAATTCTGCCATTTATAAATAAAAAAAAGACCAAATACCCAAGATGTTCAATAGCTAGCAATCAGCAGAGAAGGGCATGGTGGCTATTTTTGGGAATGACAATAACATTGTTCTTCTTGACTTTGTAGAACATGACTGTACATATGAGCAGCTGGCACTCTGTTGGTTATGACAGGGAGATTCAGTGTGGCACAGTGCGTGACAAGGTTGGTTCTTTAAAATACAGGTGGTACTCATTTTTGCCAGCTGAGTGAATTGGGGAAACATCAAATTAAAATGTCTTGTTCAAGAACATGATATATATCTTAATAGTACTAGTGACATGCAGAAAATACTCACTACTCTCTGTAAAGTAGTTGGCATTATGTAGAGTATTCAACTGTAAAAATCATGCCAGAGCAGACACTAGTGCATGGTACAATCGTTGCCTCCCCCCACCACTTCAGATCCTGTCAAACCATCCAGTACAGGCCAGCATGAAACATCATCATCATCATAAACATGTGTGTGTGTGTGTGTGTGTGTGTGTGTGTGTGTGTGTGTGTGTGTGTGTGTGTGTGTGTGTGTGTGTGTGTGTGTGTATACGGTGCATTGAATAAACTGTCATCTAAATTATGCAAAAATGAAAATAACACTGACATCTCATTTTGACAGTTATATTTACCAAGATTGCTTTAAAATATCTTGAAATACTAAAGAGTAAGTTTATTCAATAAAATCGCCATTGGCTTCAACCATGGCCTCTAGATGACTCCGGAATCTCATGCAACTCTTCTGGACGGTCTCCTTGTTTAAGTTGGTGACTGCTGTCATAATCTTTGCCTTCAGTTTGGTGTTACAACAAGTTTCGTTGGTCTCTCACTCAACTGTACCCCATACATAAAAATCAAGGGGGTTGCAGTCTGGGGAGTTAGGTGGCCAGATGTTAGGGCTGATGTGGTTGCAGAAATTGTCTGACAGCCATGACTGGGTTTTCCTGCTTGTGTGGCATGATGCAGAGTCCTGTTGCCAGACATAGGGTGTTCCAGCAGCCACCCTCTTGACCCAGGGCAGCATTACCTCCTCCAGGCACTTGATGTAGGCCACCAGGTTGAGCCTGAGGCTGTGTGTGAAGATGAATGGAGGCATAACATCGCCGTAATTAGTGATCACTCCAAACACCATGATGTTGACTAGATGTTTGTTTTTTATCACTCTCGGCACATGTCCTCACATCTCACTGTCTTCAGATTGATGGTCTGAAATGTTTATACTGGAGCTTCTGGTGCAAATGCCAAGCAGTACAGCATGTTGTTTCCAAATTTCCGGCAGAGTGAATTGCATCATGGTGCTGTTTTTCTCACAGATGGCCCAACTGACCCTACTATATTGTGTAGTTGACAAAATCAAAAACAAACAATGTACATGCCCAAAATTAAAAATATAAAATGGCGACAATTTACCCATTTTATGGTTGGATGCTCTTTCTGTTGCCAACCTTCACGTGTTTCCAACCATGGTATTTTTAGTCTGTTGGTCAATACACACCAAAAGCAATAAAGTCATTGGAACTACAGGACTCTACTTACTGGAGAATGTAAAGAAAGACACTGACATTGTTCAGATGATCTTAATGTATTCACGTGGAAACAAATTCACACACACACACACACACACACACACACACACACACACACAACAGCAATTCATATCTATACAACACCTGCACCATACCTGCACTCTAATTACCCTGGGAATTGCAGTTAGCTTCCTCAGAGATGAAACATAGATAATCCACAACAGCTGGACTGAAGAATGGTTTTATCTCTCAACAACATCATCTAATTAATCTTATACAACAGATTTACTCGTTTTACAATAATGAGCCACAGATCTGAAAGAAGATTTGTTTACAAATAAAAATTTTATATACAATAACGAAAGAATGTTTCTTAATTCCATATTGTGTATTGCAGTAATGTGTCTAAGAACTTCACTGTTAACTCAACAAAAAGAGGATTAAATTTAGAGCAAATATTTGAATTTTTACAATGAAAGAAGTATTCAGTTTATTGGCAAATGGATAATGTATTGTGAATGAATTATTTTTCTTTAAGAAATTTGTGAGAAAATTGAAGAGATTTAACAACTTTCAGTTATTCATTGGTAAAATAAACTTACAGCCTCTCAACAACTTTCTGAACACATTGTGTGCTGTGGTGTGTATATAACATAGTGTGTGTATCTGTGTGCATATGTTTGTCTGGATAGGGTGTGAGTAATGAGATGGGTTTGTTTATAGGGTTTGTTTATAGTGTGTGTGTGTGTGTGTGTGCGTGCGTG
>NC_068986.1:73541348-73544056 GCF_001194135.2 Octopus bimaculoides | reverse complement strand
ATATATATATATATATATATATATATATATATACATATATATATATACATATAAGTATATACATATGTATATATTCATGTGTGTGTTTTTGTTTCTTTGTCCCTCACCACTGCTTGATAACAGGTGTTGGTTCATTTATGTTCCTGTAATTTAGCAGTTTGGCATAAGAGTCCAATAGAATAAGTATCAGACTTAAATGCATAAGTAATGGGGCCAATTCATTAAATTAAAACCCTTTGTAGTGTTGCCTCAGCATGGCCACAGTCCAATGACTAAAACAAGTAAAAACCAGAAAATAAGTATCTCTGCAAATTTTTTTCCTGATATGCAACATTTTATATAATAGCAAAAAATGCTAGGAATAACAGAATCTCTGAATAAAGAATATAGCATCAAGAGAAAAAAAGACAAGAAAATTGGTCATCTATCAACTGGTAGTGTACTGTAGTAGACAACAATATTAAATTAACAAACTTGGGATTCGAGATGAAGAAATGAAGACAAAGAAAATGAAAGTACAACATACCAGCAGAGTCTGGCACCTGAAGTCTGTTATGTTCAGAGACAAGCAGAAGTAAATACTGTAATTTCAAAATATTTTCTACTTCATAGAAACACATGAATTTATGAAACCAGTGATAAAGGAGATTTAAATGGTATAAGAATACGAAAGATTTAATAACACTGTGTAATAAAATTAATTTTTTTTTTGTCTTTGGTCAATAAGTGTTATTTTCTATTTGCTTCTATCTACAGGGTGTCCACAAGGTCTGGGTACATGGAGCAACTAAAATCATAACATAAACAATTAACTATAAGAAATAATAATTTCTTAAAGTATGTGTTAATCCCCATGTACCCAGACTTTGTGGACACCCTGTAGAAATAAATGGAAAGGACTATACTCCCTTCAAACTTTACTTTTGTCACTTGGACATCCATGTTTTCAAACCGACCTATTTTCCATTACATTTCAAACAGATTCAGTGCTGGTTTGCTGAAGCAGAAATATCATTATAGCAAATATTCTGCTCAATATCATAGATTTTGCTTGTCAGTTGCTTGACCATAACCACTTGAACACGTCCTTTAGTGGCTAACAATATGTGAATCTCTCATCTCTAATGATGAACAGGAGTAGTAGAGAAGCATCGTAGCCATGTGTAGAGAGGGATTCTTTGGGATTTGAATAAATGTAACAAAAAGCAAAGTTTGAAGGAAATATTAGCCATTTTTCATACTTCCCAGGGGTTGTTGTTGGCACTCCCGTTGCTTACGACATCAAGGGTTCCAGTTGATCCAATCAACGGAACAGCCTGCTCATGAAATTAATGTGCAAGTGGCTGAGCACTTCACAGACACGTGTACTCTTAACGTAGTTCTCAGGGATATTCAGCATGACACAGTGTGACGAGGCTGACCCTTTGAATTACAGGCACAACAGAAACAGGAAGTATAAGTGAGAGAAAGTTGTGCCGGAGCCTCATGGAGCTTTAAGTGTTTTCGCTCAATTAACACACACAACAACCGGTCTGGGAATCAAAACCGCGATCCTATGACCGCGAGTCCGCTGCCCTAACCACTGGGCCATTGTGCCTCCACTTACCAGGGGTAAGCAAATAGGAAATAACAGTTGCTACCTAAGAACAAAAATTGTGTTACACAGTAAAATTTAAATATGTCATCAAATATATATATCCATGCATCGTTATTATTATTTTGAACGTCACTAACACCATTGTCAATTTATCACAATCATATTTGATGTCTATTTCTAATTACATTGTTATTATAATGCTTCATGTCTATTGTTCTAAAGTTTAACATGTCTACTTAATTATTTCTCTTCAGCCTATGATCTTCATTATTATTTATTTCAGTGATAATCTCATAAATCACAACCTAACTTACAAGTGTCTTAATACTTTTTACTCAACTTCTATTCTTATTAATTAACACTAATTACTCTAGCCAATAAGAACTTCTACATGGTCATTCAATCTGTTAGAAATAGCAGTCAAATCACACCCTGCCATCTTCAAGAAAAATGGACATGCTGGGTAATGTGATCCAGTGCTCCCTGATTATATCAAAAAGACAAGATGGTCATGGCTGGAATGTCTTTAATCAAAGGCCTGATACAGTCAGAGTTTACTTGGAACAATTAACAACAGCCAGTGCAACTGTCTCCTATTATTCATCTTTATCAGGGCTCAGTTTTTCAGCACCCTTTATATTTACAAAGATCCTCCAGGCCAAAACAGAGGAACCTAAGAATGGTTCTGTATGGGAATTACTGTATGTTGATGACCTAGTTCTCAGAGATGAATTTGTAGAAGAATTTAGGGACAAAATTCCAAACTTGAAAGCAAAACCTACAAATTGAAAGGCCTGAAGGTAAACCTAGTGAAGATTTATCAGGAAAGAAGACAGGCTTTGAGTCATGTCGACCGGATAAGCTTAATATCCCTAATGAGTGAATCTGGTAGAAATTCTGTGCTGCATCATGGAATTTTGTCAATGAACAGGTCGCAGTCTCAAAGCAACGAAAATATTTTGGCAAAATGAATTTAAATGTTGAAGTGAATCTAACGGTTTTTGTGTGTTTCTTAAATGGCTTATAAACACCTTCCACGCTGCAATTGTTTTCGTTCCAGCACACGATCTCAGATCAGGTCACTTGCTATGCAAGTACATCTCCATAATAT
>NC_068986.1:73535375-73541209 GCF_001194135.2 Octopus bimaculoides | reverse complement strand
ATATATATATATATATATATATATACACACACACATATATAGATAGATAGATAGATAGATAGATCCACACATATATATATATATAGGTACGTGCATGCATTAATGTCTCTTTGTTCTCACATTATGCAATTATTGTAAACAAGTGTCACAGTTATGCATGTGGTGTCCTTTATTTCCAATCTTTCATGAAAACATATCCAGTCATGGTGCAGGGTGAAATATTACCTTACTTTGAAAGAAGTGAGGGATAGCTTCAGAGGGAGAAATCCATTTAAGATGCCAACTTATTAAAGGAATTTTTCCCTTTGACTCTCTTCCGCAACCAATGAGTATATAAACAAACAGTAAGTATGTGACAACAATAACGTCTAAATATATATTCAAATAAGAATTAGAAGCAGCACTAGTGTTGTAAACATTATTGATCACACATACTCAATGTATGCGCTTTGCTTGTTTGCCAGTAAGCTGCGATTTGGCACAGTGGGATGACTCCCTTAAAGCATCAGGTGTTGATGCAGTGGGGATGACTTCTTCAAAGTGCTGGGTGTTAAAACACCTGAACATGCAACACTTTGAGGGAGTCATCCCTACTACACCAGATCACAGCTTACCAGCAAACTAATGGAGGTCACATACATTGGGTATGTGTGGTCAATGTTTATATATATATACATATAGGCACATGGCTCAATGGTTAGAGCGTCGAACTTAAGATCGTGAGGTTGTGGGTTCGATTCCTTGACCAGGCTGCGTGTTGTGTTCTTGAGCAAAACACTTCATTTCACATTGCTCCAGTCCACTCAGCTGGTGAAAATGAGTGATCCTGCGACAGACTGGTGTCCCTACCATGTGGGGAATACATATGCCATGGAAACTGGGAAGCCAGCTCTTATGAGTCAGTATGAGAAGGAAACTTGAAAAAACTTTAAAATGCACACACACACACACACACACACACACACACACACACACATACAGAGCTTCATGCATAAAAGTGTGTGAATATATAGCATCATACATACAGACACATGTATATATAAGCTTATGTACAGAGAAACATGTATCTATATATGTTCATACATACACACACATACTTATAAAACTGTCTGTACATTGTCACATATATTTATCATTATCAATTTTTCATTATCATGTCTTTATAGCTTAGAATCTAGAGTCATTTTAGAAACAATTTTAACCCTTTCTGAAGAGAGAAGGGGCATATTTCTCAATAGCTAATGTTTTAGTGTAAGCACTTGCATGCTGAGGGTGCTATTGTACCCCATCTTTCGATGCAGGTGCTGATGTCTCATGAGGTAGAAGCAGCTCTGTAGGTGTTTTGGCCCCTTCCACAGCAACACCAGAGATACCAAGAATCACCTACCAACATAGAAACAAAACTCCTACATAACAAGAACAAACTTTAGTGAGTCAGAAGTTGCAACATAGCACCAGATATTTCTACTATCCTGGATGCTCCTTTTTGCTGGACCATTCACCCTCTCTGTTGAGCCATTCTAGTATCTAATACAGAGTATTCCATTATTTAGATACTTGTTACACACACACACACACACACACACACACACACACACACACACACACACACATAGAATCAATACAAGATTATATAACCAAATACTGTCATCTTTCATGCTTTTACTGTGTTCTTCAAATGGAATACCCCAAGATACTCCTAAGAGCAAAACTTCAACAAGAAATTCATTAAAAATGTTTCATTATTAACAGAGGAACTATTCTTTTTCATTCTGCAGATAATTTCAAAGGTCAAGTTTAATTCCTTGAATTTATCCAAAGGATAATCAGCAACTATTAAAATGTTCTAACTATAATTTTATTGATTTTTGTCTAACAAACCATTAAATTTCCAATAACTGAATGCAACAAATAAAGTAAGATTATTTTTGGTATATACATGATCACAAAAGTATGTGACTTGTCAGGGGAAAAAATCCTTTAAAGAAAAACTAGAAACATCTAATTGGAAAATAGTAAACTGATTTCTATCTTTTATCTTTTTCTCTGTTTCAGTCATTGGACTGCAGGCAAGCTGGGCACTACATTAACCCTTTCAATACCAATCCAGTTGAAATCGCCTCTGGTTCCGTAGTATAAATGTCTTGTTTTCATAAGTTCTGAATTAAAATCTTCCACCAAACCTTAGTCCCAATTTATGTTCTTAACACTAGCTTAATGATAACTAAGTTATTTTACTAAATCTGTTGTTATATTTAAAATTACTTGAAAGAAACACAGAGCATCTCAACAGAAATGTGGTAATGAAAGGGTTAAAGGGTTTCATCAAATAATTTGACACCAGTACTTTTTTTTTTTTAAGCTTGGCACTTATTCTTTAGGATACGTTTGTCAAACTGCCAAGTTACAAGGATGTAAACAAACCAGCACCAAGTGTCAAGGTGTGGCAAGAAACAAAGATGAACACAAACACATGCAAACACACCAACACACACATATATATTTATGACGGGCTCCTTTCAGTTTCCATCAACCAAATCCACTCACAAGGCTTTTGTTCAGCCCAGGGCTATAGCAGAAGACACTTCCCCAATGTACCATGTAGTGGGACTGCACTCAAAACTATGCAGTTGGGGAGCAAGCGTCTTACCACTCAACTGTACGTACACCTACACCTGATTCCCAGATATTTTTGGTAGGAAGTATTTTTGTAACTGATATTAACAGGTTGTTTGCATAAATTATTTCTTAATCATATTTGTATGAAGATTATCAAAAGATAAAATACAATAAAACAAGAACACTCAGAGAGTGCAAACCTCACCAAGGTAACACCCAAGTCCTCTCAATGATTAGCCAGAGATGTTTTCTAAAATGAGAATATCTGAAATAAACTTGACTGCTCTCACAAATGAGAATACTAAAAATGAGCCTGACTGCTCTCAAAAATTAAGTAAAAAAACAGGAAAAATAATCCAGAATTCTTGTCCAGTGCTAGATCGATCCCAAAATCTAATCGGTTCATGCTAGTCACAAGGCCAAACATCCCTGAAAGTTTCATCCGAATCCATCCAGAGGTTCATGAAATATCTTGTCCATGGACAAACAAACACGACTAAAATCAATACCTCTGCCTTCGCTAAGGCGGAGGTAATAAATAAATAAAAGGTTGTAAAATTCATGGGAATAACAAGGAAAATATGTATGTGTGTCCAATTACTTTAATGAAATACCGTGACAAATGCTATAATGCCAATAATAAGCAGCCAATTAGTTGTTTTAATCAATGAATGAATGAACTTTCTTAAGTGTCAGTTTGAAATATATGAAAGAAGGTAAGCCAAGACTGGAGATTGATGCAGTGAAGATCTGTAATTAATATTACATGTAGTGTATTGATTATTGTCTTTTATCCCAATATTTGAGTTCATTATGAGTGATGTCAGATAAACAAGGGGATTTCGTTTGATATGAAGTGAATCCGCAAATTTTTTTCTTCTACAAGTATTAACATACACAAACATACAAACACACACACACATGCACAAATCACACAGGTATATGAGCTTGCAAACATATTCATGAATAAATAAATTTGAAAGCAAACATAGAGGCACTGGCATGGCTGTGTGGTAAGAAGTTTGCTTCCCAACCACATGGTTTCAGGTTCAGTCCCACTGCATGGCACCTTGGGCAAATGTCTTTTACTATAGCCTCAGGCCGACGAAAGCCTGGTGAATGACTTTGGTAGATGGAAACTGAAAGAAGGCTATCATGTGTGTGTGCGTGTGTGTGTGTGTGTGTATGTGTCTGTGTGGTATATGTGTTTGTGTGTCTGTGTGTGTGGACATATGTGTGTATGCATGTGCATGTGTGTGTGTTTCTGCATTTGTCCCCCCAATGCTGGTGTGTTTATGTCCCCGTAACTTAGCAGTTCAGCAAAAGAGACCGATAGAGTAAGTACTAGGCTTGGGGTCTTGGGGCCGATTTATTCAACTAAAACCCTTTAAGGTGGTGCTCCAGCATGGCCATAATCATATGACTGAAACAAGTAAAAGAATACAAGTATATACATGTTCATACGAGCATACACACACGCATACATATTTGTGCACACATGTAAAAACACATGCGCACATTGATGCATGTAAATATATTTAATAAGAGACATACACATACTCATACATGTGTGCACACATTAGATGCAGACACACATGTACACATGCATATAGAGACACATATACATTTGTGCACATATGTAAACACACACACACACACACACACACACACACACACACACACACATAAGCTTGCAAAACAAACATATGAGTAAATATATTAACAAATATATACATTCTCATACATGCATACACACACTCATGATAGACTGACACACATCTACACATGCATACATACACATACATACACTCTTGTGTACATATATGTAAACAGGCATGTACACATCACATGCACACATGGACACACATGCACATCATGCACACATCCATTGCAAACAAACATGAATATATTTAAAAACAAATATATATACATATTCATACATGAATATACACACCTGATATGCATATACCTGTCTACACATGCATATGCATACATGCTTGTGCATATATGTGAACATGCACACAAATATCACATGCACACATATATAAGCATGCAAACATACATATGAATAAGCATTTTTAAAAACCAAATATATACGTATTCATATATACATGCATATGCATTTGTGCAAACATGTTTATACACACACAAATGCATGCACAAAAATTACACACACACACATGCATGCATGCACAAACATTACACACACACATGCATGCATGCACAAACATTACACACACACACATGCATACATAGACACACGCACAAGCAAATACCACACATACACAAACATCATACACAAATATATAAGCTTGCAAACATGCACATGAATAAATTGATTCAAAAACAAATATATACATATTCATACATGCCTATACACACTCATTATATGCAAGCAGACATGTACACATGCATAAACACACACATACACACTCATTATATGCAAGCAGACATGTACACATGCATAAACACACACATACACATACTCATTTGTGCATGCATGTGTAAATACACATATACACAAAAATGCATGTGTGTGTACGCAAATCCTTTTCAAGATTTAACTATTTCTGACCTGGTTGTCATTAAAATCTCATGTACCTAAGTAATAAGCTGAGAAAGATTAAATTTCTCTGGCATTCAACGTTTGTATTTATTCTGTAATGTATCTGAAGTTATTTCACACCAAATTATCATTTACACAGTTACTAAGCATTAACAAAGGTTTTCACAGTTGTACTTTTACATAATACAAATATGTTTCCCATGCTTGCTTTGTGACTGCCATAAAGTTGTACACATGTGCGAAAGTTAATTCACAATGAAATATTATTCACATAATAACATATGGGAAAGAAATAGCCATTGAAATTTATGGCAAACAGGAGATGACAGATACAAGAAAAGATTTCAAGAAAATTTCACCCTATTATTCACATGCACGCGCACACACACACACACACACACACACACACACACACACACACACACACACACACATATTAAGGTGAGGTTATTATTTTAAAGTGAATTTAAGAACATAAAAAGAATAACTGATGTGATAACTCAATAGTGAAAGTAGGTTCTAATTTATTGTAAAAACCAAACTGACAAGGACTTTACAGTGTGTGTGTGTGTGTGTATGTGTGTGTGTGTATGTGTGTGTGTATATATATATATATATATATATATATATATATATATACACACACACA
>NC_068986.1:73535061-73535365 GCF_001194135.2 Octopus bimaculoides | reverse complement strand
TTGCAGGTGTGGCTGTGTGGTAAGAAGCTTGCTTCCCAACCACATGGTTCCAGGTTCAGTTCCACTGTGTGACACCTTGGGCAAGTGTCTTCTACTATAGCTTTGGGCCAGCCAAAGCCCTGTGAGTGGATTTCATAAACAGAAACCAAAGTAGTGCAGATACCACACTGCGATCTATTAAGTCTCTTCTCACGAACGACACGATGCGCCCTTTCGAGGCGGGAGGACCGATGGAGAGCGACACCGAGACCGAGAGAGGAAGCGCGGCTGAATGGTTTGTCGTCGGCGAAAACGAAAGAAGGAC
>NC_068986.1:73525838-73534558 GCF_001194135.2 Octopus bimaculoides | reverse complement strand
CGCTCTCCATCGGTCCTCCCGCCTCAAAAGGGCGCATCGTGTCGTTCGTGAGAAGAGACTTAATAGATCGCAGTGTGGTATCTGCACTACTTTGGTTTCTGTATATAAAAGTGTGTGTCTGTGTGTGTGTGTCGATCTGTGTATATATATATATATATATATATATATATATATAGTTTTCCACAATAAACCTTACTACCTTCTTTGGGATCTCTGGCAATTTGATTTGTGGGGATTTCAAAGAAGGATGAATGGAATATGAGGCCCCATGTTTTGAACATACATACGTAAAATACACCATTTTAGGCGTGGCCGTTGCCAGTACCACCTGACTGGCCTTCGTGCCGGTGGCACGTAAAAGCACCCACTACACTCTCGGAGTGGTTGGCGTTAGGAAGGGCATCCAGCTGTAGAAACTCTGCCAAATCAGATTGGAGCCTAGTGTAGCCATTTGGTTTCACCAGTCCTCAGTCAAATCGTCCAACCCATGCTAGCATGGAAAGCGGACGTTAAATGATGATGATGATGATGATGAGGATGATATATATATATACATGTGTGTGTGCTTTTGTGTCTGTGGTTGTCCCACCACCACTGCTTGACAACCAATGTTAGTGTGTTTGCATCCCCATAAGTTACCAGTTTGGCAAAAGAGACCAATAGAATAAGAACCAGACTTAAACAAATATATAAGTACTGGGGTCAATGCTTTTGATTAAAAATTCAAAGCAGTTCCCCCTGCAAGGCCGCAGTATAATGACTAAAACAAGTAAAAGAATTAAATAATATATATATGATGGGGTGCTGAAAAGTTCCAGGCTTCAAAAGATATTGCAAAAGGCCTGGTTGCCAGCCCCACCTTCTGAGTTCTTTTAAAGGGCTTAGAAAAACTGAAGGACTGCTGCAATATATATGTGAATCTGAGAGCGGAATATGTTGAATAAAATCACAATTAACTGATCTTCCTGTATTTTCTTTTACCCAAAGCCAGGAACTTTTCAGCACCCCCTTGTATATATATATTTTATTCAGATGTTAACCCTAGAGTTTACTCTTCTAAGCTCCTCAATAATAGGTAGAGGTTATTAGATGTGTCTATATGTTAGGGGTTGATTTTTTAACAGATCATATTTCCGAAACTCCATAATATCTGTAGAATTAATATAATGATGACCAAGGAGTGTGGAGTGAGCAAATTGTTTTATTACATAAACAGAAAATTGTTTCACCAACATTTGGATTTAGGTGTCTTACTATATTATTGTCTAATATTGGGCCATCCCATAAGTAATGCGATTTTCTCAAAAGTCGGAGATAAGCTACCCGCATCAACTTGCTATAAAAGCAAGGTAGTAATTTTACCTTGTCCTTATTTTTAGTGCAAGTTTTGGAAAGTGCAGTTCAATTTTAACAGTTATTTTTTCAAAGCTATGATGGAAGTGACAATAAAGACAACAACACAATGGAAAGTGCGAGGAACATTAATGCAGTATATGGGGATTGGACTATAAGTGTAAGCCAGTGTCAACAGTGGTTCCAGAAATTTTGAGCTGGAAACTACAGCCTAAAAGACAAGCCTTGTCCTGGAAGATTTGTAGAGCTCGTCAAGGACGTCTTGCAAACCCTGGTGGAACAAAATCTCATCATACTTGTTGAGGAATTAGCAGAGAAACTTGGATATTCAACCATTCATCAACACCTGCGTGTCATCAGAAAAGTCAGCAAATTGGGTCATGGGTTCCTCGCAAACTTTCCAAGTCTAATTGCACACAGAGAGTGAATGTGGGCTCTTCTTTGCTGTCACGTCTCACACATTAACCTTTTTTGGACCAAATAGTGACTGGTGATGAGAAATGGGTTCTCTATAAAAATGTCAAGCACCAAAGACAGTGAGTAGAGAAAGGAGAAACACCAGCAGCCCAGGCTAAAGAAGGCTTTCACCCACATAAGGTGTTGTTATCTGTTTGGTGGGATATGAAAGGTTTAGTCCACTTTGAACTTTTAAAGCCAAACCAAACAATAACAAAGGAGATCTACTGTGAGCAGCTTAAGTCAGCACTAGAAGAAAAACGACTATCATTGGTTTCAAGATGAAGGGTGTTCTTCCATCAGAATAATGCTCGGCCACATATAATGAAGATGACATTCCAAAGGCTAGAGCAGTTTGAATGGGAAACAAATGCCCCACCAACCATATTTGCCAGAATTTGCCCATCTGATTATCATTTATTCCACAGTCTTCAAAATCATTTGGATGGAAAAAATATTAATTTTGTAGACAAGGTCAGAACAGTATTGGAGGAGTATTTTTCATCATGAACAAGTGAATTTTGGAAGAGGGGCCTTGCAAGTCTACCAGATAGATGGAAGATCTGTGTAGAAAATGAAGGAGAGTATATTTTAGATTAAAAAAGAACTTTGTTTATCTTAATTTTGAAAAATAAAATAAGTATTAAAAAAAATGCATTATTTATGGGATGACCCAATAAATGCAACTATAGACTCAAGGTGTATCATTATATTGATACAATTAAATGTTAGCTCATAGAATCCTTTATATAATACATTTCCTACAGAAAACTTGTATCATCATAAATTCATACCTACAGCCAGTTTATGTGCTTATGTGACAGATTTGCATATCACAAGTAAAACCAAGAAAGAAAAAAGAAAAAATAATAAATACAGAGTAAACTACTATTTAATCCCACTGATCAATACATATGATGAGAAATGCAGGAAATGACAAGCATAAAACAATAAGTCAGCAGATATCATTTTCTAACCCCCAAAAATGTATAAACCATATGGCTACGTAACGATACTTTATGTGTTTTTAATTATTCCTTATACAACAGACACCTGTGACATAGTTTTTATAAGTCTGTTAAATGTAAAAAGCAGCCTGTAAATTTGTTAACAGAGAGTTCAAGTGTCAACCAGCACTAAATCTAGTAGCTGCACTTCCATGCACACACAGGCACCTAGATATAGAGGGTGTTTGAGATAGATTCGACCATTTTTTATGTCTCTTTTTCAGGAATAGCTTGATATACTGGTGAACAGTCAGTGGCAATGGAAAGCATAAAGATTATTACATAATATTTGAGGAAAAGTTAACTGACATGGAGGACTGGAAGCCATCTGAATATTGGAAAATAGTTACCTGTATTATGAAAATTCCTGCCATCATCAATGACTAGCTCTCAAAGCTTTGTTAACACTATATAAGGCTGTAAGACATAACATGGACAGCTACAATGGCGACTACAAAGCTCTGGCTAGCAAGATCAGACACAGCAGGTGTTTTGACTGCATCCACATGACAGACATCCCCCACATTCTTGAGCAGGGCTTTAGGCTCAATTCAGACAGCTGTGTGAAGCTGCTGGAAATAGTGATCAATCCCTGATTGGAGAGATTTGCTGGAAGGCCAAATGTGTGGCAGCAGGATTCAGCTCCTTGCCATACCTCCAGAAAGATTCAGAAGTGGTTGTCACAGAATTTCTATGACTTCACCAGCCCCAATTTCTGGCTCTCCAATTCACCGTGTTGTAATCCCATGGATTACTATGTGTGGGGTGTGGTTGAGAAAGACACCAACCACTCTACCTGCAATACAAAGACTGAATTAATGGCCAAGATTAAGGAGGTATTCAAAGACTTTCCCAGGGACACAGTGAGAAACACATGTCAGATTCCAGAGACATCTTGAGGCTATGGTGGAAGCTGAGGGTGGCTACTTTGAGTAAACTGTCATCTTCCAGTTATAATCTAGTTGACATTTTTTAAATCATTTTTGATTATTTTTATTCTTGGATGGAATACTGTGTTTTCTTTTCCTTTTATGCAAATTTAGCCCAAACACCCTGAATATAGCAACAAACAGCTGGATGTTCCCTCATCCTGATCAAAACTCACTTCATGTGAATGTCATAAAATTTTCAACTATCACAGATATTTAAAGCTGCCTCTCAAACACAGATTCACAAATAATCAATTACGACAAAATTAACTCATTTAACATTCAAGGACATATATTCCAGGTGTGCTAGGTGTACATTGCACACCCATCAGAAATGGCAAATTTATTATAAATATTAACCTTACTCATTAATTTAATCACAAATCATATTGGGAAACTTTTGTTATACCATTGCTTGAAATTTGGTAGCATTGGGTGTGGCAACACACCCAATACAACAACCACCATATGCCACTGGTAGCATTCCACAACGGTTGTGTAACTACAGATCCACTGAAAACTGTTCTCTGAACAGTTAAGGCCTTGAGAAACATCTACAATTATGACTTGACATCCTCAATGTAAAAGACATGATAAAGACTATACTGAACTCTCATGGAATATCTGTGAGAAAGATTCATGCAGCATATGACTTCATTCAAAGACAGAAGCAAGCGTAAGGCTATGACACTTTAGATACAGAATCTAAAGGACTGTAGAGTGGATAATTCACCCACAAATTGAAACATTATTGGTAAAACAGATATAGCAGACAAGACAGCAGACACAACCTCTGTTTCATAGAGAAGTTAGATATATTAACATTAAGAGAAACCATTCACTTCTTGAAACAACACTTCAGCCCCAACACTTAACAGCACAACAATAAATTAAACCCACCTACACACCATATTCCCTGCCATCTACTAAACTATCCCCACTAACATCACGCATCCATACTAACAACTACATAGATAGATAGATAGATAGATAGATATATAGATAGATAGATAGATAGAAATCCTGCACAAGACTACAATTATGATATAACAATGGCTATCACACAAGTATATAAACTCCAGCATAAACCACAACATAATTAATACAGTTAGACTACCAATATGAAACATGTACCATCACTGAAATTTTATGCATCACTTTGAGCTTCAGAATAATGTTATCATACATACAAGGCAACGTACATTTAGAGTGATGCAATAGAATGGTCATCCAATATATCACTCCTTAGCTCCACCACACTAAAATAAATGAAATCAATTTGTGTTTTATAATTTTCAATTTGAATCTTGCATTATTGTACAGTTTCATTGAATATAATAAGAATACAAAATTAATGTATACTAATACTTACCACTTAAGATATTTTGTGAACTTAGATATTCATATCAACAAAGGAAGGCAAATAAGTCTGGGCATGACCTTAAAACATATCCTCATTTCCCCAATGCCCATTCATTAAAACACATATATTGCACAATACACTCTACACCCTACCTCAAAGTATCAATTCACTGTAGTAAATAATACTGTGACTACATAGCAATCACCCTACATAATTATTATTTAGTGTCAGCAGATAAACAATAGCCAATTGAATAACAGGAGTGTCCACCCACGGTGAAAGACTTTGACATTCATAAAAATGCAACCACAAAGTATGAATATGCATGCACACTTACTTAAGTACACACCTAAGAGGAAATATCTTAATCTGTTAAGTATACACACTGTTCAGAGCCAGGTGATATGCACACATACGCAGTTCAGCCCAATTACTACAATACAGTGTATTGCCATAATATTTACCAACTATACACACACACTGTTTCAGTACATTCATGTGAAATATATATATTTTCTTCAAGTAATGCCTCAAGGAGCTTATCATCAAACTCAATTGGACGTCCTGTTTGATCTTCATCTCCAAGGCTGAAATCTCTACTTCTGAATTTTGCAAACCATCTTCTGCAACTTCTTTCATTCAAGCATTCTCTCCCATAAACTGAGTGTATGTTTCGAGCCGCTTCGGCTGCAGCGGTTTCTTTTTTTGTACTCATAAAGCATTATGTGCCTTAAATACTCTTTGGATACTTCCATGTTAGAAAGGGTTTTAATCAAAGAAATTTTAATTCTATTAATCTGTAAAATAATAGTTAATTAGTTTAAATGTACACAAATGCATAAGAATAATTTTTAATTCCATTAGACATTCTAAGATACTATTAAATTTCATTCAATTTTAAAAAAGGTAAAATCGGACAGAACTTATGGGATGACCTGATACATACAGTTAGTGCTCAAGGTTGATTGACTGCCAAAGATACTGTTATCCTATTATGTACACGCACACACAAACACACACACACTTTCATATATGTATATCTACCAGAATTTTCAACTCGAGTCAAATACAAAAAAACTCCTCCAAGTTGTCATTAGAATATACACACAAGTGGAGTCAAAACTGGCTAGTTTGTACTGGTATTGAGTCATATTAGTTGTAATAATAAGTCAAACCAAACAGTGATGTTTTGAAATCATTTAACATGCATCTCAGGCTTGCATAGTACATAACAGGAAATTCATCCATCGGTTAAAGCATTTCAAAACTATTTTTGAAATGCTCTGATACATCTTTCAAAATGCACATATTAAATGATTTCAAAATATTACTATTAGGTCTGACTTCATTATTACGACTAATACGAGTCGATGCCAGTACAAAATAGCTGGTCTTGACTTCCACTAATGCAGATACCCTAACAACAATTTGGAGTAGTTTGTCAAAGATTCTGGTACCATGCACCAACTAGCATAACATGAAATAACTAGATATATGTCATCATCATCATCATTTAATGCCCGTTGTCCAAACTGACATGAGTTGGATCATTTGACCAGAGCTGACAAGACGAGGAGCTGCACCAGTCTCCAGTCTGATTTGGCATGGCTCCTATGGCTGAATGCCCTTCCTAACACCAACCACTATACAGAGTGTGCCAGATGCCTTTACGTGGCACAGCACAAGCGCTTTTATGTGGCACCTCACAGGCACTTTTACATAACGCTGCACTGGCACTTTTACATAGCACTGCCATGAGTGCTTTTTATGTGGCACTAGCACAAAACTCTTGCAGGCAATCCACTCCACCAGAGGGACCAAACTTAACACTTTTGCTGTGCAGTACGGGTCTTCTTGAGTACATATACATATATATATATATATATATATATATATATATCAGGGATGTGCCATCTAGGTAGGCAACGTAGGCAGTGCCTACCTTAAATAAAATAGATTGATAGCAACATTTTCCTTGTATGGCAAAATACATACCTAATTCAATAAAATCATGAAGGTTACTCTGATTACTATGCAAAAATGCAAAATATTTTATATTTTTGTAGATTAGGTAGGCATAATTCACCCTGCTTTTCAATATCAGTAGTAAAGCTATGCACAATACTGCTGTAGTATACATGCTGCATGCATTCCTACAACAACGTTTTCTTTACATGCAATAAAGGCAGAAGTAAATCTGCCTTCAAATCAGTCATGCGTCTATGCTTCACTTATTTTTTGTGTTTTTACTGCATAAAGGTTACCAACTACCTACCCTGAGTATTTGCTGATGGCACGTACCTGATACACACACACACACACACACACACACACATATATATATGTATATCTTTGTGTTTGTCTATCAATTCCCATCTGACAATTAGTGTTGGTTGTTTCCCATGCCAGCATGGAAAACGGACGTTAAACGATGACGATGACGATGACGATGACGATGATGATGATGATGTTTACATCTCTGGGATCTTTTCCTTTTGGCAGGCACATAGAAAATATAATTTTTGTAACTAAATACTTTCAAATTTCGTATACTGGTAGAATGTATCATTTAAAACATCATTTACTCTTGGCGTTTTTAAGAAAATTCTTTATTTTCGAAGTTATTTCATGTTAAAGTTGTCGTATTTCAGTAATTTCAACCAATCAATGACGTCTATTGAGGTGAAAACAATTACTGCTGTGGTTTGTCAACAAGACGTTCTGGCACTGTAAATTTACTTTGTCACTGTTATTTATGACATCATTCGTGCATTTGTACTGGTTTTAGGGTTAGGGTTCAGGTACAGAGCAGACTTACACAGAGTTCGAAGATGCAAAAATTTAGGGGGAAAAGGTATGGTAATACAGATCCAACAACTGTTTCTGGGGGCTCAGAATTACATCATAATGTTGGAAGATATAGGTCACAAAAAATCAAGGATATGCATGCAACCAGTAGTGGAAGCATATAACAAATGTTATATATATATATATATATATATATATATATATATATATATATCATCAGTAAATCATAAATCAAAAAGAAAAGCACACTAAATTATAGAGCAGTAGAGTATTTAGAGAATGTTAGTTATGGCAAGTGCACAGGTTTACCTAAGGTTTTGCATCCATAAAGTACTTAGCTTTGCACACATCTCATCAGATTGGCTATTAGGGTCTGACGAGATGTGTGTAAAGTTAAGTGCTTTATGGACGTGAAACCCTGGATAACCCTATGAAATGGCCATTACTAACATTACTAACACATGCCCGTGACATGTGTAAGGATTTTCGAGCGAGATCGTTGCCAGTGCCCCTGGACTGGCTCTTGTGCGGGTAGCACATAAAATACACCATTTTGAGCATGGCCATTGCCAGTACCGCCTGACTGGCCTTCGTAGGATTTTCGAACAAGATCATTGCCAGTGCCCCTGGACTGGCTCTTGTGCAGGTGGCACATAAAATACACCATTTTGAGCATGGCCGTTGCCAGTACCGCCTGACTGGCCTTCGTGTGGGTGACACATAAAAGCACCCACTACACTCTCTGAGTGGTTGGCGTTAGGAAGGGCATCCAGCTGTAGAAACTGTGCCAAATCAGATTGGAGC
>NC_068986.1:73524697-73525808 GCF_001194135.2 Octopus bimaculoides | reverse complement strand
ATATATATATATATATATATATATATATATATAACATTTAATCATCAGAGGCTAGAGACTGACTTAAGGACAAAGTTTCATACACTGGCACCTTGCAAAGTGGTGAGTGCCAATGCACAAAACACTCGGCCTTTGATTCATTCTGAAACTTCTGTTGATTAAATATACAAAATACAATTTACTTATTAGTGATAAGTGTAACAACAATGTACTGTAACAACATGGAATCATGTAAATATTGAAAGAACACTATAATTCAAAAAAGCAGAAATATATCTAACCATAATTACTTACAGAGAAAATTTAACTTCTACCACCAACAGTTCCACTTCTCACTGCCCTACACAACCTTGCTAGGCTCCAATGAATATCTTCCAACATTTGAAGATCTTCACAGAAAATATTTGCAAAGCCATTTTATTGAAGGTGGTAATAGCAATGTATGGAATTATTGAAGATCAGAAGAATGTGGTTGGCCAATCACACCAGAAATCCGGGAATCTGATTGGTTAAACAGTGATTGCAACAAAAATACTAAAACAACAGCACTGAATTAATTATAATAATAAAAGAATTGTTAAACAAATATGGATTATCAAATTAATCTGATAGAACAAAAATGAGCCATCAATTTGAAGTGATGATAACATTGATTAAAGGATTCTACAGTAGAATATTAATATTATTAACTGCGAGATTTTCTCAGATGATTAGTATTAGTGACTAATTAGATTGGATAACAAATCACACTGGAATCTAGTTGAATGAGGATATCAAAGATATGGATTTGGTAAGGGTGATAAATAGCATATAAAAAAGCAAAAGATGGGCTAATTGGTAATTTCAACAAAGATAAAAGAATTTCAGTGGAAGATAATATTAATATCAGAAGAACTTGGTTGGATTAATTTAAAATACCATAGTTAGAATAATATTGACTAAAGGCAAAGGCATGGCTATGTGGTAAGAAGTTTGCTTCCAGACTACATGGTTCCTTTGGTAAGTGTCTTCACAAATAGCCTTGGGTTGACCAAAGCCTTGTGAGTGGATTTGGCAGACAAAAACTGAAAGAAGCCCATCGTGTGTGTGTGTGTGTGTGTGTGTGTGTGTG
>NC_068986.1:73515743-73524256 GCF_001194135.2 Octopus bimaculoides | reverse complement strand
TATATATATATAGTTTAAGAGAAAAGAACCAAAGTTCATGAACTCATTCATGAAAATCCAGTCACATATAGAAAAATTAATAAGTAAATGCATGATAAATAAGTATAATATAATACAAAGTAAAAATCATATATATATTCATGATGGGATACTTTCAGTTTCCGTCTATCAAATCCACTCACAAGGCTTTAGTAGAAGAGACTTGCCCAAGATGCCATGCAATGGGACTGAACCCAGAACCATATGGTTGGGAAGCAAGCTTCTTACCACATAGCCATGCCTGCACCTAAACTAATGTGAAGAAGAACAACAGATTTTACTCTGAGGTTTCTTTGAAGAATTAAGTATTATCAAGAGCTTTATGTAGCATGACATTGGTCCATAGGAAGATAACATTAATAATATGAAGTAAATATCAACAATGCTCTATAATATAAACCTGACATTGTGTGTGTGTGTGTGTGTGTGTGTGTGTGTGTGTGTGTGTGTGTGTGTGTGTGTGTGTGTGTGTGTGTGTGTGTGTGTGTGTGTGTGTGTGTGTGTGCGTGTGTGTGTGTGTGTGTGTGTGTGTGTGTGTAAATCTGACTTTATAGCATAAAACCTGAATATATAATGTAAACCTGTAAAATGAAGTCTGGCAAATATATCAGATCAAAATACTTCACTGTTTGAAGTCCAAAGTAACTGGAGGCAACAGAAATTGCCGTCACAATAAATTCATCAGATAATAACTAGTTGTAAACCACTGGCATTCTATATTTTATTCTCCTACTTTAACAACAACGCTTAGAGTAAGAACGGTTATTGGTAGTAGCCATTGGTTCAGCTTCTGGCAGGCACTGATGGACTACAGTTTAAAAGAGGAAGCCTAGAACAAAGAAATTATAAGTAATGTGGATATTTTTAAAGAATGAGGGAAAGAGAGAGAGAGAGAGAGAGGGTGTAAGTAGTGGGGAAGGTCTAAGAGAAGAGCTGCAGTTAATATGGTAGCTAAAAGAGGAGAGAGAATAAGCTACAAGAAAAATAACCATTTAATCCATGCCAACATGTAAAAGCAGACATTAAAGCAATGATGGCTTTAATTGTATTGGTACTGTTGCTCCGCTTGTTGACTGTAATAATAACAACAATGATGAATAATGATGTATGAAAATGAATATCCAAACTGACAGCTTCACAAGACCACATTCCTATGCATAAATACATACTGATATACACATGCACATATACACACACATACACACATATATATATATATATATGCATACACACACAAATACATGGGTGGAAGTCTTAAGTGGTACAAAAAGGGGAAATATATACACAATAGCCTATAGATACATACACAATTTTTGCCAATAAACTAATTAGATAATGGCATTTTAGTAATTCAGAAAAAAAAAAGAAAAGGGGGAGGAAAAAAAATTGAGAGTCTTTGAAGTGAAAATCCATTGAATGTTAATACTTTGTATGGTTCCAGTTCTGTTTATTAGGATTCAACATTTTGGTAAGCTTCACTTTTGTTTGGAATTGAAAGAAAAAAAAATGTTGTAATAACATAAAATTCAATATTACCATCTTGAAGCAACAGATTTTTAACAATATTATTTATCAAGCGAACAAATGTAAATGGACTAAGAGCAATATTGATTGTTTCCTATGCCCACACATATTATAATATAATATAATATATACATATGTATGTATGTGTGTGTGTGTGTGTGTGTGTGTGTGTGTGTGTATATATGGTGTGTTAAGTGAATTTATGAAAAGGAATCCCATAAAACTCAACAAATTTGTTAAAGGACGAAATATAATTCAACCTTTTCAATCTTTTCACACACACACACACACACACACACACACATACATATACACTCACAAAAATATATATATTATTATATATTCTATTTTTACTTGCTTCAGTCTTTAAACAGTGGTTGTGCTGGGACACTGCCTTGAAGAAATTTTAGTTAACTAATTCAACCCCAGTAATTATTTCTTTTAAGCCTGGTACTTATTCTGTCAGTCTCTTTTTACCAAACAACTAAGTTACAGGGACATAAACAAGCCAACACCGGTTGTCAGGTGGTGATGGGAGACAAACACAGACACAAACACACACTCACATATATATGACAGGCTTCTTTCAGTTTTCATCAACCAAATCCACTCACAAGGTCTTGATCAGCACCAAGCGATAGTAGAAGACGCCTACCCGAGTTGCCATGCATTGGCAAGCTCCTTACCACGTAGCCATCATCATCATCATCTAACGTCCTTTTTCCATGCTAATATGGGTAGGACAATTAAACATGAACTAATAAGCCAGTAGGCTGTATTAAACTCCAATGTCTGCTTTGGCATGATTTCTGCAGCTGACACCAACCACTTCACAAAGTGCGATAGATGCTTTTATTGCAGCACTTGCAGTGGTCAGGTCCCCAAGTACTTACAAGATAAGATCTCTCAATTGAGCAAGGTATAGTACTGAGGAATAGGAAAGTATGACAGAAGGACAGGAGCAGGTGTCTTACTGAAATGGTGAATACATGGCTTCCCTATCTGGAAAGAGAGACAGAGCTACGTGAGATCAAGGAACAAAGTGCATATGGAGAGAGAGAGTGGACAGAGGAGCAGAAAAGATAGGAAGTTTCACCAAATGGTCACCACTTTTAGCAGTCTGTGTGTCTGGTAGTTGAGCGTGCAACGCTTGGCTAAATTAAATCTTCTTCTGGTACAGACGGTTGGTTGGTTGGTTGCTCCAAAACGAAACGACATGGAGGCAATGGCAGTGCTAGTAGTGTGCACGAGAATGCCTCCAAGAAGGCAACATTTTTTTTTTTAAGCCTGGTACTTATTCAATCAGTCTCTTTCGCAAAACTGTTAAGTTACTGGGACATAAACAAACCAACACCAGTTGTCAATCACTGGTTGAGTGGGGGGGACAAACACAGACGCAGAGACACATACATATATATATATTCTTTTATTCTTTTACTTGTTTCAGTCATTTGACTGTGGCCCTGCTAGAGCACCACGTTAAAAAGTTTTTTAGTCAAAGAAATCGGCTCCAGGTTCTACTCTTTGTAAGCCTAGTACTTATTCTATCAGTTTCTTTTGCCAAACTGCTAAGTTACAGAGACATAAACACACCAACATCGATTATCAAGCAATGGTGAGGGGCAAACACAGACACACACACATAAATATATATTTGTGTGTGTATATATATATATATATATATATATATATATATGCCTGTGTATGTGAAGGGTTTTCTTTCAGTTTCCATCTAACAAATCCACTCAGAAGGTTTTGGTTGGTTTGAGGCTATAGTAAAAGACACTTGCTCAAGGTTCCACACAGTGGGACTGAACCCGGAACCATGTGGTTAGGAAGCAAGCTTCTTATCACACAACCACACCTGCACACACACATGTACACACACATATATACATGGTCAGCCTGCCTGAGGCTATAGAAGAAGACGTTTGCCCGAGGTGCCATGCAATGGGACTGAACCTGGAATCATGTGGTTGAGAAGCAAGCTTCTTACTACACAGCCATGCCTTCACTTATTCAATATTCTGATATTTAATATCCAAACAGAAGACATTATTACTTTTCCTTTTGTTGCTATCATTAACTAATTAAACTTTGTTGATTTACTAATATTATCTTCTTTTTCATTGATGTTGGCTTTTAGTGTACTCTCAATTCACAGAATAGCTGTGTGTATGTGTGTGTGTGTGTGTGTGTGTGTGTGCATGCACACACACACACACGCACACACGCACACACACACACACACACACACACACACACACACACACACACACACAGCTACATTAGAACATTCCCACTTATATTTGTTACTCTAAATATCTTTTGAATTTTTAAAATATTAACCCAAGTAACTAAAATGTACTTTATAAAAGAACTTTTGAAAAATAGCTTTACAAAAAAGATTTTAAAAGGAAACAATTTATTTAAATTTTGGCAGACCAACACTAAATTTCCTTATTTGCAATGTTCCAACAAGGAATCACCATCATCATCATCATTTTTTTGCATCCATCTTTCATAATGGCATGGGCTGAACAGTTTAACAGAATCAGCTGGTCTGACAGCATGGTTTCTGACTGTTTGCCCTTCCTAACACCAACCACTTTACAGGGTGTGCAGGGTACATTTTGTGTAGCACCAGCACTATTGAGGCTGTCATGCAGCACACAAGATTAAGAAATGTATTAGACATTTTTAAATTTATTTATATAAAAGAAAAAAATTAGCTAACTGGAAGTACTGATCTAAAGAAGTTATTTTACTGACCATGTTTGTCATTTAGTTGAGAAAAAAAACTGTTTGGAATGATAAAGATTATGATGATTTAATCTACATAATCTACATATGCTTATACTAAAACATGAAAATTTTCAAAGACACATAAAATCCCTGACTGATCTTAAAATATTTAGATATGTCTGCATAGACTTACAATTAGATGTGCATAAAAGACCGATCACACAGCAGCATAATGAAGTTAATGCAACAGAGCTTTTCTCCAAAGATTGATGCATAGTTTGTTTTTTTAGGTCACCAGGAATTATCATTTTGTTGGCATTCCGAATCCAAAGCATCCAAAGATCACAGGAATTTATAAAACACAACTTTTATATTTAATTAGCAAGTATGACGAAAAATTGGCAAGCCATCTAGATTCAGTTTCTGTTATCTCAAGTCCCTCAAACAGAATTCAAAATGACTTGATTGATGTGATTCAAAAGTTTATTTGTTGCTATTCTTGTAGGTGAAACATTCCAATTTTTCAAACTATTCACAACTGTCAACTGTTTTAAGTTATGTTACAAAAGATAATGTTGCTAATGAACGATTTATCAGTGTTAACCATGTTAGTGCAGATCACTCAGCAAACACTTTAGCTAAACATGTCTTTAAATGCATTGAAACATGGAAGCCTGAAAACAAATTAATTGCACAAACTTATAGTAGTTTCACAAAAATGGTAGGACAATTAAATGGCTTGCAATCAAAGGTAAGAGGGAAATGTTAGTCTGTGATCTTCATTGTTGTACTCATATACTAAATTTAGTTCTTTTACAAACATGTTCTGTTATAAAAAAGGATACAAGATTTTTTTTTTCTGCAATAAATGGACTGGGTGTGTTTTTTACAAAATCTCCTAAAAGATCCAATGCATAAGACAATATTGTTAAAAAAGATTTCCCAAAGCAGCAACAACTAGATAAAATTACTTGTTACATCTCATTAATAACATAAAAGAAAATTGTGGTTTCTTTTTTGAAGACTTCATTTGAAAACAAGTATGGGATAAGATAAGGCTACTATAAATTCAGAAATTGGATTCTACCACAATTTAATTTGGATTTATTTGTTTCTATTAGAAGTATTTAGTGATATATTTTCCTTTACTGACGTCTTATTTGACATCCTTCAGGCTAAAAGTCTTGACATTGTGTATTGCAATGAACAAATTGACAAAAGTAGATCTATGTTCAAAAATAAACTGAATGACTTTTCAATGTTTTATAAAATGTTGGAGGGAAAATATGATGTGGATGCAGCAATCTAAATTAAGTGATCCAGGAATAAATCTATTGACCCACAACAACATTATCGAATGTTCTACAACAGAATTATTGGTACAATAGTTGATCAATTAAAAACAAGACATTCATTATTAGAAGATCTTAAATTCATGGAACAAAATCAATTTATGCAAAGCTGTAGAATATTGCAAAAAATTTCCAGTGGATACTTTAAATTCTTTGAAAACCACTTATGGTAGTTTTGTTGATATAATTCGTTTGCAGAGTGAACTAAATGTTGTATATTCAATGGAGGATTTTAAATAGCAAATTTAATGCATTACATTTATATCAATGATTTTTATTGATGCTAAGCCAGAACTATTCAATCTTTGCAATTTGATTTTGACTATTCTTTCTACAAATGCCTCTGTAGAGACGTCATTTTCTGCACTGAACAGAATTAAAACCTACCAGAATTACAAGAGGAGAAAAAGACTTTCAGGGTTAGCTCTTATGTCATTTGAAAAAGATTTGCTCCAAGAATTAATTAAAACAGCAGATTTCTATGAAAATCTATGAAATATATTTACTCCTCATGGCCATGCTACAAAACTAAATGGTTTCTCTTAATGAACTAATTTCACAAATAATTCAGCTTGACAAACAAGTACCTATTGCAAGACCAATCTCAAAAGTTACTGCATGCCACTGATTGATGTATGTGTGTGTGTGTGTGTGTGTGTCATTATCATCATCGTTTAATGTCCATCTTCCATGCTAGCATGGATTGGATGGTTTGACAGGAGCCAGCCAGGCAGAAGACTGCACTAGACTTTCTGTCTTGGCATGGTTTTTACAGTTGGATGCCCTTCTTAACACCAACCATCCTGTAGAGTGGACTGAGTGCTTTTTATGTGTGTGTGTATATATATATATATATATATATATATATATATATGTATATATATCTTCCCTGCCTTTCTCTCTGCTAAAATATTTCCTGTTTTGTAGTATTATTAAAAAATTTAATATAAGAAATATTTAATTGCCTTATTCTGATGAGATTTAAAGAAATTATTTCAAAAGGTTATGTACAAGCATTGAAGACTTTATTGTTGAATAGAAATGTTAAGGATCCTATAGTTAAAATGAGAAGAAAGTCTCTTTGTATGGAAGGCTCAATGAAACAACAACCATCAGAGTGTGTGTGTGTGTGTGTGTGTGTAACTATACAAAATACATTTTTGTGTGATTCAGTTCATCCCCAGTTCAATGCAGGCATGCAATGCTGATTCGTGCTACCAGCCAATGTATATTGACTGGAGAACCATAAGAGAGATTGTCTCTCTTATCAAACTTACAGTGCCACCATCCAGTTTCTGTGACTGAAGAGGAGTTAACTACTCCGAAATGTTTGCATCTCCCAGTCTGAATAGGTAATACTGTGAGCTGATTTGACTGTATTTGCACCATTTATCTACAGCGAGAAATTTTCTCCGTGACAAAACACGGCAAATGGCTTGTTTACAAGTCTGAACATGCTTTTAGCATATCCAAACTGGTAATAACATTGCATTTATACTTTTCACTGCTTAGCGCTCTTACCCCATGCCATTGATAAGCCACAAAAATGGTGAAATATCAGTATCCATAACTCCTGGATGTGACTGGGGGTAAGTTGTCTTGCCTGTTTATGACTTTCAGGTGTTTAAACACCCAGTGCTCCCGGAGCACTGTACCGCATCAAACCAACAAACAAGCAAAACAGATTCATGGAGTATGTGTGGTTGATAATGTTAAACAACAGTAGCATGGCTTTTAATTCATAATTGAATTTAATCTTATATGCATCATTGGGGCATACCAGCAAATGGTTCTTACACTATTTGTATAAACTCATAGACTGGCGATTCAGTTTGTCCCAGGTTCAGTTCAAGAATGTGATGTTGATAAGCCACAACAATAGTGAAATATCAGTATCCATCACTGCTGAATGGGACTGGAAGTGAGTTGTCTCACCTGTTTATAGCTTTCAGATGCTTTAACACCCAGTGCTGTAAGGGAGCTGTCCCCAGAACGTTGTAATGCAACGAATCAGGGAATACGAAAAACACATATATTGAGTATGTGCGGTCGATAATATATACATAAACATATACATATATTAATATATATACATATATACACACACACACACACACATCATCATCATCATCATTATTATCATCATTTAATGTCCACCTTTGATGCTGGCATGGATGGGACAATTTGACAAGAGCCAGCGAGGTTCTTGTAACTGTTTTAGCAGGATTTTTACAGCTGGATGCTCTTCCTAACACCAAACACTCAGAAGAGTGGACTTAGTGCATTTTACGTGGTACAAGCACAAACGAGGTCCGTTTTGGCAAGGTTTTTACAGCTAGATGCCCTTCCAAATGCCAACCACTTTACAGTGTTGACTGGGTGCTTTTAATTGGCACCTGCACTGACAGGGTCACCAAGTACTTGCAAGACAAAAATAAATTTCTTTTGAGAGAGGAAGGAGCATTGGAGGAGGTGATCTTGCCATCAGATGATGAAAGGTTATAGTGAGACAGAGAGACAGAAACAGGCGTCTTATTGTAGAGGAGGTACAAAGTTACCCAACCAGAGAGAGAGAGATCAGGAATGAAGACAGAAACAGGTGCACTGCCACAAAGGAAATACATGGTTACTCAACCTGAGAGACGTGCTGGAGAAGGAGAGAGAGAGAGAGGGGGAGAGAGAGAGAGACAGCATGATAGAGAGTGTGTGTGTTTGTTTTTAAGTCATGTTATAATGACAATTTTTCATTAAACTGAAAGATTACTCAATACGTTTTACAGAAGACCTCTTTGTTATTCTTGAACAACAATAGTATTGACAGTGTATAAAATTTGACCTGCTACCCTTCATTAG
>NC_068986.1:73513347-73515324 GCF_001194135.2 Octopus bimaculoides | reverse complement strand
GGTGGTGGTGGTGGTGGTGGTGGATAAGGAGTGAGATTTAAATTTATTCATTTTTGTAAATCTTCACTGACAAATTACTTTACAGGGCATATGTGTGAGTGTGTGTGTGTCCATGTGTATGTATGTGTCCATGTATGTGTGCGTGTGTGCATGTGTGTGTATGTGTGTGAGTGAGCGTGTATGTGTTCATGCATAAGAATGTATAAGGGTCTGTCCACATGTTTGTTTATGGATGAGAGAACAAGGTTGTATGTGTATGTATGAACGTGGTCAATAGCTGGGAAAATGAGAATGATAGATGTATTTTAGATGCAGGAGGGAAGATGAAGAGAATATAGTTTGGATTGTTACCAAGGGAAAAAAGTAATAAATGTAATACAACTACAACATTGGCTCAAGGCCACACACATCTGTTTGGGGAAGGTACATAGCAGGGAATCAATCAACTTCACCATGTGTTTATAATTATTTTTAAAAGCCACCATATATCTCTATACCCACCAGAAATCTATAAAGAGAAGATGTACATGGGTGACTGAACCAGCTCCACTAATATGATTGTTAATGTTTTCAGAGGCCACCATATATCTCAGTGACAAAGGGAGAACTGCCTGAATGACTGAGACACATTATATCACTGGAATTATTGTAGCAGCATTAACCCAACTCTTAAGGCAACTAGCAGGCAACAGAATTTTTTGCAGGTTAGACAAAATGCTTAGTAGCATTTCATCTAGTTCTCTATATTCTGAGTTCAAACCCCATGGCAATCAACTTTGCCTTCAGTCCCTATGGAGTCAATAAAGTAAAATATCAGTCAATTGTTACTTTCCTTCTCCCAAACTGATATTCACTGCATCCAGCAGTCCATGTCCATGGCTCAGAAGACTGTGCAGGCAAGCTCAGCAAGTCAACTTGCTTAAAACGAAAGAAGTGTTAGTTATACAAGTCAGAAGAGAGAGAAAATAACAAACAAAACCATTGAGTATAACCAAAATTAAAAGAACTTTAACTATGAGGTGAATAAACATTTATGGGATAAACAGACAGTTCTTTTGAGAGTTTTTAGAGAGTTCTTTCATTTATCTCTGAAATGTGTAGACTTCTTTTTGGTGAGCTCTTCTCCTACTTGTGTGGCATGGTGCAGAGTCCTGTTACCAGACAAAGGGTCTTCCAGCAGCCACACTCTTAACCTAGGACAGCACTACCCACTCCAGGTACTTGATGTAGGCGTCCATGTTGAGTCTGAGGCCATGTGGGAAGATGAATGGAGGCATAATGTCATCATCACTAGTGATCACTCCAAACACCATGTTGTTGACCGGATATTTGATTTTTATCACTCTTGGTATATGCACTGTCCTCAGATTGACACCCAAACACTCAGAAATGTTTGTATTGGAGCTTCTGGCATGAATACCAAGCAGTACAGTATGTCGTTTCCAAATTTCTGACAGAGTGAATTGTGTCATGGTACTGTTTTTCTCACCGATAGTGCCCAATTGACCCTACTATACTGTGTAGTCAACAAAATCAAAAACAGACAATGTGTATGCACAACATTAAAAATATAAAACAGCAACAATTTACCCATCGCACCCTGTACGGTAGTTCACTAATATTATGCTAATCTACTCTCATTCAGGAATAGCATTCGTCACCTCACTGAAATGTGGAATCTTTGAGCAATATTTACTTGTATATTATGGTTAGTTGTAAGCTGTCCTTGCAACTATCCACAAATACTCATAAACTTTCTATTAATTTAGCTTTAATAGCCATGTGAGAAACAAATCCATTTACATGTAATTCTTATTCCCAAGTATGTAAATCTTTCTATACTTCCTTATATGAGGTGACAGTTTAGCACATTCTCTATTTGAATTTTCTTCAGAGTGTATATGTGTATACACACACACACACACACATTATATATATATGTGTGTGTGTGTATATATATATATATATATATATATA
>NC_068986.1:73507912-73513212 GCF_001194135.2 Octopus bimaculoides | reverse complement strand
TTTTTGTTCTATGTGTGCCATAAATATCGCCATCCACTTTAGAGAAAAATTTGTAGTTTGGAATCAGTAGTTCTTTGACTGCTATTTCTAAATTTTCAGTATGTTGGAGAAGCAACTCAATTGCTAATCCCTGTATATTTATGATGATAAATAGTTTTACCGATAAAGGTTTTTTTCATACTGAACTACTTGGCAAAATTGTTAATTATTAATTCTATTATTAATTGACGATTCTCTGCCCTTATTCTTGTATATATATATATATATATATATTGGAACATGATGTAATCTTCAGACATGCTTGGATATTATCAAACTATCCAGCCCATGTCAGCATGGAAGATGGAATTGATGATAATATTTCTTGAATCTATCTAACAATCTATTTCTATCACACTCTCTCATTCTCTCTCTCTCTCTCTCTCCCCTCTCTCACTCTCTGCTATGACCATCCACTCCCTATGACCCATCATCCATGTCTTCTCTTATGCTCACTTTCTTGTTCCCTGTGAGTTTGCTCTGGCACCCCATCACTACCTTCCTCTTATCTCCAGTCCTGTATCTCCTCTATAGTAAGAGGCTTGTGTTTATCCCTCCATAATAATCTAGCCCTTCAACACCTGGCATACAGCCACCCACCTCCATCTTCCACTCCTGATTACTTCCTCTTAGTAGTGGAAGCTTTTTCTATTTCCTTTTTCTTTGTTCTTTTTTGTAACACCCTACCTTCTTCCCTTTAAATTTTTGTGTCTTCTGTACTCTGCATAAGTCTGCTCTGCTAATACATAAATATCTATATATTTGTACTTGAGTATTCATTGTGTAAAATTTTTCAGTCTTTGCTTTCTTTCCGTTTACATGTATATATGTATATATATTTTGTATATTAAGCTCAAGCAGTTTTATTTGTTCATTTGCATCATTAACTCTTTACTTTTTAACTTGTTTCAGCTTTAAAGCTGTGCTCATGCTGGGGCACCACCACTGGCTGTGATACACCTGCAGTATTTGAAACCACCTCTGATATGTAGTATTTGGTGAATGAGGGAGTTTGATGCTGTTACTCTCATTTGTTTCCTGCCATTGGGTAGGCTCTTCTGGAACACTTGACAGAAGATCCAGTTTTCTTTTGAAGACACCTACATCCACACCATGCAGACACTCGGGCATTTTGGAAGGATTTTGAAGAGCTGCAAGGCCTTGAAGCCCAAGCTGTTGCAGTATCTGGTCCTGTATTTTGATGGCAAAGCTGGGGTCTTTGGTACTATGCAATGGTGCCCCATTCTGCTGTTTCAATGCCAAGCTTTGGTTCAAGGCCTTCCAGGATTTTCCAGATGTATTTCATTGCATATCTTTCCTGCTTTCATTCTAGAGAGAAGAGTCTTAGCTCTTTCAGCCTTTCCCAGTAGCTGGGAACATATATGCACACAAGGAATATATATATATTCAGATTATATTATATATATATATATATATATACACTTACAGAAATCTAAGACTTTCAAATATAAACTATATTGGAATATTTTAATCTCAGTTAAACCTAGTAGGCATGAATGTCATTTAGGCACACTTGAAGCTATATAAATCTTACTAGTAAATGGCTATTTATTTAACAAAAGCAATGAGATTTTACATCATTGTCGTCGTAAGAAACTAAAACTTTTTAATTATTATTTACATATATAGAAACCCTGATAAATCACCATTTAAATATATATAAAACTGTCCACGTTAGATAATCAATAAATATTTCAGAATGATAACCTTGCACTTAAATCATTTACACCTAAGTTTTCTAGCAGTGACAACTTTAATGGTATAATTGTTGTAAACAATAAAATTCTATTTAATATTACAACCCAGGGAATGCTAATCAAAGGAAAAATTCATGTTGGGGAAATGATAATATTTTATCAGTATATCTCTTCTTTATTCTAAGTAGGTAGGACCATATATTTATGATTTGTTTTTACTTATATATTGTTCTGGGTATTTATATATATTTACATCTGTTGCTATATATATATATATATATATATATATAAACCATAAAAAAGCTAGGAAGCATGAGAAGAGAATATATTTATTTAACCACTTGTCATTCTTAGGGTTACAGCTGTTTCGTAGCCTTCATCTTTTAATAATAATAATTTCAGTGAATAATAAATTCTGTTTACATGTCTTCACTAATATACATGCTATGCATTACACAATACTTTGTATATTTACAAATCAGTGCAGATGAAGAAAGCCAGCTCATCAGATCACCAGAACATCATGGCTACATCAATGTTTCAACAATGAGTTAAAGCATTGGTATAATCATGATGCTCTGGTGAGTGTTAGCATCAGGAAGGGTATCCAGCTGTAGAAAAACCTGCCACACACACACACACACACACATATTTATAGATGCAGGCATGGCTACGTGTGTATGGAGCTTACTTCCCAACCACATGGTTTCAGGTTCAGTATCACTGTGCAGTACTTTAATATTCTACTATAGCTTTGAGCCAAGTGAAGTCGTGTGAGTGAATTTGGTAAGCGGAAGTTCCATTGTGTGTATACATGTTTGTGGAAATGCTTGTGCCTCCTTGGATGGATGGATGGATGGATGGATGGATGGATGGATAATATAAAATACAAGGATGGAACACTCATATCCAGTGCTCAGTTAAATTTATTTTATAACATCATAAATGACATGAGCTTTATTCATATTTCTCTGGTGTATATTACTATGTCATGCAGCAATTGCTACATAGGTGACTGCATAATCATCATAGAATGTTTAATCTTCAGAAGAAACTAGTAATTCAATCCATTGCGCTGATTACCATCTCATCTAGTAGGCAGAAATGGTTCTGGCATTCTAGCTGGCAACAGATGATTGGGACAAATTTTCATCTCACTCTAATATTTATAGTGTTTTTAACACAGCATGTCTATAAGAGGTGTTATATCAAGATAAATAGCACAGTAACTAGCCTATCAACACTGTATATGCAGTAAGTATGATACATGGATGGTTATTTTGATTTAATACTACCTCAACTACATATACTGCATATTTATGGAGAAGTGACTGAGACTTCTGGCAATTTGCTGTGCTTAGGAAGACACATCAAGTTAAGTAAAATCGAGGTTATGGTCAGTGCCGGTGACATGTAAAAGGCACCCAGTACACTCTGTAGAGTGGTTGGCATTAAGAAAGGCGTCCAGTCATAGAAACTAAGCCAAAACAGACTGGAGACTGGTACAACTCTCTAGCTTACCAGTCAAACTATCTAACCCATACCAACATGAGGAATATACATAAAGCTTATGTCATTTATGACGTTATAATATAGATTTAACTGAGTACTGGATGTGAGTGTTCCCCTCTTGTATTTTAACACCCGTTTTGGGGTGTTAAGTGATGATGATAGTGATGATGATGCATATATATATATATATATATATATATACAGGTATACTACAGTTCAATTGGCAACAAGAGAAAATGGAACAAAATCAGGAGCTGTTGAAGCAGGGACTAAAGATGAACTCTATAAAATCTTTATAACTTTAGTTAAGTAAGAGCAGTTAGTAAGAGATTGACAAGCTGTCAGAGAGTGAGGTTGGCTGACTGAGAAGATGGCAGAACTTCATATTTTTTGGCATGGAGTTTTATTCTTAGAGTCTAAAGTTGACAAACAATGCCCATAACCCAGTGGAATAAATGTAGCATTTTAACACCTGGAGATTAACCCTTTCATTACCCTATTTCTGTTTAAATATACGCTACTTTTATTTTAATTATTTTCAAAATTGTCACAACTTTATTATAGCTTTAGCATTTGGATTACTCTTTCACATGTAAGGCTTATTTATATTGTTTTGAATTACTCATGCATTATCTCATAGCTTTGAGATTTCAATGATGTGATTTGCACAAGTCAAAGAAGACAAGAGTATTCTAGAAAATGTAGATGTGACTAAGAGTAGTGCATGTTTGGGAAATCTATCTTCTACTTTCAAAGATAACCAGAATCTTCTTTTATAATGTATTTATACAAGACATTACTCAATAGAATGCAGTCAAACATAATTTCATATCTGAAGAATTAGACCACTGCAATTTAAACTAGGAGAAAATGTCAGTTAGTTCGTGATTGTATTACTAAATAATTTGTCTCTTACATCATAATTTCAGTTCAATAAAATGAAATCTGAGAGGCTGAAGGCTTGATTTGTTGACTACAACTCAGTTCTATGGCAGAAGGCCAAGAGATTGATATTGTGTTTAACATGTTAAGCCTTTGCAACATTTTCTAGTTTGAATCTGTGCTGAACTAACAACAGGTTGCTGAAATAAAGAAACAAAGAAGATTAACTTTGAAATCCAAAGTTCTTACTGTGGTTAAGGGACGTAGTCTACTGCCTTGTGAATCTAAAACTGGTCGCATTACTTATTTTTGTACGTTACTGCAACCTTATACACAAAGACGAAATAAAACCTGCCCCCTCGCTAAACTCAAGTACATTTCCTCTAACTGCTTTCACACATACACACACATACATTCACGCACCATTCACACAGACATTACTTCCTCATATACAGAAATATTCACACATACATGGAAATATTCACACACATAGTTTCTCCTTTCTCCTTTTTTTTCTCTCTCTCTCTTTCTCTCATACAGATAGAGTATCAAATCCAACACAGCTATCCCATTCACTTAAGAAACTGTATATAAAAAAAACATAGCAGAAACATGAATGACAATCAAAAATTCTTACTTTGCTGGAAACTCTGTATCGGGAGAGACAAAAGTGAAATAATCCTCACAGTCTCTCTCTCTCTCTCTCTCTCTAGTAATTAATTACTCTTCATCTGGTAATTAGCCTTGATCAGGTGAACCATCATTTCAATCTGGAAAATAAAGTAAAATTGACATATATAGATGACATGAATAGAACAATGGTAGATTATATTACACGAACACAACATAGAGGAAATCTCTAAAAAAAGACAAGGTCAACTATGTTATGTAATATATATATATATGACATTCATGGGGTATTGAAACAAATACTGAGAAACAAGAGAAAGACTGTTTTAAAAATAAATTCACATCAGGTGCAGGTGTGACTGGGTAAGAAGCTTGCTTCCCAACCACATGGTTCCAGGTTCGGTCCTACCTTGGGCAAGTATCTTCCACTATAGCCTCAAGCTGACCAAAACCTTGTGAGTGAATTTCGTAGATGGAAACTGAAAGAAACCCATTATATATATATATATATATATATAT
>NC_068986.1:73506786-73507812 GCF_001194135.2 Octopus bimaculoides | reverse complement strand
ATTACCAACACAGTCACTACTACTACTACAACCAACAAAAAAATGCTCCCACGTGGACTATTGACACCAGTAAGGAACAATTATGAACTTTTCATTTAATTTCATTTTTTTAAATATGTATTTTTGATAAGGTTCGTTTTTTTCAAGAACCAAAACATGTTAAAAATATCTCTGACAAAATTATAAACTAAAATTCATTTTTTATATATTGGCGTTTTCAAACTTCTTTTATATATATATATATAATCATCACTCATCATTTTAATGTCCACCTTCCATGCTGGCATGGGTTGGACAGTTTGATATGAACCAGCCAGGCAGGAGCCTGCACCAGACTTCTGTGTCTGTGTTGGCAGGGTTTTTGACTGGGCTAGATGTGTTTCCTAACACCAACTGTCCACCAAAGTGGACTGAGTGCTTTTTATGTGCTACCAGCACATGTCAGGTCAGTTTTGACAAGATTTTTACAGCTGGATGCCCTCCCAAACACCATGGACTGTGGCCATGCTGGGGCTCTGCCTTGAAAGGTTTCATCGAACAAATCACTCATGCCCTATAGCTTATTTTTATGTCTGGTACTTATTCTAGTGATCTCCCTTGCTGATCTTCTAAGTTATAAGGACATAAACAAACTAACACCAGTTGTCAAGTTAAATATTGCTGTCAAGTTATATATCTTTGTTTGTGTATGTGTATATATATATATATATATATATATATTCTTCTACTCTTTTACTTCTTTCAGTAATCTGACTGTGACCATGCTAGGGCACCACCTTAAAGGGTTTTTTTAGTTGAAGAAATCGACTCCAGGACTTAATAATAATAATAATAGTAATGATGATGATGATGATGATGATGATGATGATGAGGAGGAGGAGGATGATGATAATAATGATGATGATGATGATGTCAAAAAACACCTTAGGAATGAGAACCCAGGTTCGAAATTTCCCCAAGACACCTGATGAAGGCTGGAGGGTATATCAGCCAAAACATTGTCTAAACAACAAACAAGATGAGGAC
>NC_068986.1:73503035-73506776 GCF_001194135.2 Octopus bimaculoides | reverse complement strand
TATCAGCCAAAACATTGTCTAAACAACAAACAAGATGAGGACAAATATCTGTCAAATGTAAATAATGTAAATAATGTACATAATTCCTCATCTCTTAAATATAGAACTGCATGAGTGCTTTGTTCAACATCCTCAAACAACCCTTATTCAGGGTCCTTTTGAGCAGTATGGGCTACTCGACCTGAAGAAAATTCTAACTGGGCCCCACCTGCACTGTTTATCTTGATATGAGATCACCATGTCGTGCACATATGATTGTGATGCATGTGTCTGATGTACTCTTATCAGGCAGGTAGTCATGATGGGTATATTGGGCTTCGTATATTTTACCCCAGTGTCTCTCAATAATAACAGTAATAATAATAATAATGGTTTCAAATTTTGTCTCTAGACCAGCAATTTCAGTTAAGGGCATAATTTCATTACATCAACTCCAGCATATAACTAGTATTTATTTCATCGACCCCTCAAAAGGGTGAAAGGCAAAGTCAACCTGATGGAGTTTGAACTTACAACATAAAGACAGACAATATTCTACTAACAATTCTACCAATTTGCTGCCTGAATAATAATAATAATAATAATAATAATAATAATAATAATAATAATGATAATAATAATAATCCTTTCTAATAAAAGCACAAGGCTTGAAATTTTAGGTGAGGGGAATAGTTGACCCCAGTGTTTTACTAGTACTTAATTTATCAACCCCAAAATGATGAAAAGCAAAATCAACCTCAGCAGAATTTGAACTCTGACTATAAATATGAACAAAATGCCACTAAGCATTTTGCCCAGCATGCTAATGATTCTGCCAGCTCACCACTTTAATAATAATACTAATAATAATAATATAGAAAGGATTGAGGTAACTCCTCCTGAAGATATATATATCTTCAGGAGGAGTTACCTCAATCCTTTCTATATAAACGAAAATGAAGTAGATTGACAAATTTATTTTTTGAACCAGTGGAAGACACGCAAGATGTCGAAATATTGTTCACGAGATAGCAAATGGCACTCTTCTTTTAATTTTAATAATAATAATAATAATAATAATAATAATAATAATAATAATCCTTTCTGCTAAAGGCACGAGGCCTGAGATTTGGAGAGGTCGGACTAGTTGATTACATCAACACCAGTGTTTCACTGATACTTAATTTAACAACCCCAAAAGGATGAAAGGCAATGTTGACCTCAGCAGAATTTGAACTCAGAACGTAGTAATGGGCAAAATACCACTAAGTATTTCATCCAGTGTGCTATCAATTCTGCCAGCTCACTGCTTTGATGATGATGACGATGACGATGAGAAGAAGAAGAAGAAAAAGAAGAACGAAGAGCAGCAAATACACAATACGTGGTGAGAGGAGTGAAACAATGTGGCATCTTGTTAGTGAATGTGTAAAATTGGTAAAATGTGAATACAAAAGGCTGTATGACAATGTGGCAAGAATGATCCATTGGGAGCTTTGTGGAAATTATAGCCTAGAAAGATCAAAGACATGGTATGACTCAAAAGGAGTTACTGAGAATGACGATTGCAAAATCATGTGGGATGCATTGATTCAGTGTGACCATCAGATTTAACATCGAAAACCTGACATTGCTGTAGTGAACAGAAAAGAAAAGATTTGCCAGGTAATTGATGTATTGCACATCCTGGTGACAACAGGCTTGAAGAGAAAGATGAAGGAAAAGCAAAGAATTATGATGAATTGAAGTGGGAAATATACAGGTTGTGGACAATGAAGAGAGTGGACATGATACCAATAGCGACTGGTACGCTTGGAAGTATCAGTACCCAACTACCAGCATGGCTCAAAAAGATTGGAACGAATATGAAGATAGAAGTCCTAGAAAAAAAAAAATCATCATTGCTTGGAACTGCAAGAGAACTCTGCAGGATTCTTGAAGTATGATCAGTAAACATGTGTCACCTTAGTCAGCTGACTGAGGACAGCTGACACTTTCCATTATACCCAGTGAAAATGGATATATACCACTCAAATGCAACAAACCTCTGCAGAATGTGCAGGAAGAGTGTTGGAAATGTGACTCACATTGTTAGTGCTTGTGAAAGTCTTGCACAGAAAGAGTACAAGGGCAGACATGACAAGGCAACCCAAAACCTTCACTGACTACTATGCTGGAAGTATGAATATGAGGTAACAGGCACTTGGTACCAACATACACTGGAAAAAGTAATGGACAAAAGGGAAAGGCAAAGAAAACTCTGGGACTTTGACTTCCAGATAGACAAGGTGTTAGAGCACCGAAGGCCAGATATAGTAACCTTTAGGAGGGACAAACAAGAGTGCCTAATAAGTGACATGGCAGTACCAGGAGATCAACATATTATCATGAAAGAAAGAGAAAAATTAGATAAATATGGAGACCTGAGAATTGAGATTACCAAAATGTGGCTGCTACAAGAGTCGAAAATTAAGGTTGTCCCTGTTGTCATTGGAGCACTGGGTTCAATACCACCCAACCTGAAAAAATACCTGGAAATTTTAGAAATACCCTACAATCTAGGAGTATTGCAAAAATCAGCATTACTTGGAGCTGCACATATATTATGTAAAGTACTGTCTGTCTGAGGTCCTAGCTGTGACTTGACAGACAATACAAACCCCTGGTAGACATAATATCTTCAATCAACAACATCACAATATTGGACACTGCATGAGCATCTTAAATAATAATAATAATAATAATAATAATAATAATAATAATAATAATGCAAAGATAGGGACAGTGGAGAAGTGGTAAAGAAGTGTCCAAGTTGAAGTAACCTGGAGAAGAAAAACTGAGGAAAACATGAACACTGAACTGGAAGATGTGAAAAGAAGTGACAAAGACTGAACTCAGGATGCTGAACCTCTTGAAGGGCTCAACAAAGGTCTATAACATGTGAGAGATTCTGAACAGAAGGCTTATTTAAACAGTATATGAGAAATAATGAACAGGTAATAATGATGGTGGTAGTGGTGGGGATGCATCAGAAGAGCATCAGAAGAAATACCTTGTGGTATTTCTTCCAACTGGCTACATTTTGAGCTCAAATTTTACTGAGGTTAACTTTGCCATTCAGGGTCAATAAAATGTACCAACTAAGTACTAGGATTGATGGTATTGACTAACTCTCTACCCCAAAATTGCTGGCCTTGTACCAAAATTTGAAACCGTTATTATCTCCAACATCAAACCCATGCACAGTTTGTAGTGGCACATCATCATCATCATCATCATTTAGCGTCCATTTTCCATGTTGGTTTAGATTAGGCAGCTTGACTGGAACTAATAAGCTGGAGAGCTGCACCAAGCTCCAATCAGTTTTGGCTTGGTTTCTATGGCTAGGTGCCCTTCCTTATGCCAACCACTCCATAGAATGTACTGAGTGCCATTTGTATGTCATCAGCATAAGTGCCTCTTATGTGTCACCAGCACAGGTGCCTCTTGGGCATCACTGGCACACATACCTTCGGCATGTCACCAACATGGGTGCCTTTGACATGTCACCAGCACAACTGCCTTTGACATGTCACCAGCACAGCTGCCTTTGACATGTCACCAGCACAGCTGCCTTTGACATGTCACCAGCACGGCTGCCTTTGACATGTCACCAGCATGGCTGCCTTTGACATGTCACCAGCACGGCTGCCTTTGACATGTTACCAGCACAGCTGCCTTTGACATGTCACCAGCACAGCTGCCTTTGACATGTCACCAGCA
>NC_068986.1:73492533-73501266 GCF_001194135.2 Octopus bimaculoides | reverse complement strand
GCTGCCTTTGACATGTCACCAGCACAGCTGCCTTTGACATGTCACCAGCACAGCTGCCTTTGACATGTCACCAGCACAGCTGCCTTTGACATGTCACCAGCATGGCTGCCTTTGACATGTCACCAGCACGGCTGCCTTTGACATGTCACCAGCACAGCTGCCTTTGACATGTCACCAGCATGGCTGCCTTTGACATGTCACCAGCACAGCTGCCTTTGACATGTCACCAGCATGGCTGCCTTTGACATGTCACCAGCATGGCTGCCTTTTGTGTATGAGTGGCACAGGTGCCTCGCAAGTGTCACCAGCATGGATTGATGATACAAAGGTGATGCCTTTCACATGTCACTGGCACTGACCATGCATGGCAGCATTCAGTTTTGTTCCTCGACATTCAGAGTTCAAATCTCTTTAGACATTACTTTTACTTTAGTCTTAATCCATCCCACCAGAGGTTTACTTTTAATCCATTTCATTGGAGGTTCAATAAAATAAACATCAGGCATGACACTCTACAAGGCTTAAGTGAGACCCACAATAGAGTATTACTCTTACATCTGGGATGGTGCTGCTGTTACACATGATGACATCTCGGACTACATCCAGCCTCTCAAGTAATAGGCACTAAATCACTAACAGGCACACTCCAGCCTCTAACTCACAAGCATGTTGTTTCCTCTCTCTTTCTCTGTCTTCTCTGTCACTGCTTTAAAAGCCTCTGTTTTTTGGTGCCGGCTGATCTTGTACCTTTTCTGTTCAGGTGCCTTCAACCCAGTCATGTCTTCACTTCTCATCACCTTTGTATCATCAATCCTTGCCCTCCATCCCTGCACTAATCCCTCTGCCCAGCACTTCATCTCCAAAACATAAGTTCTGTGGAATGTTCTCTTTGCAAGCAGTTTAAACAGAACATGAACGTCATCAAGTTCGCTGGTCTCAGAGGGCCTGTAAAATCTATGGGTACTGCCCTTCCTCCATATTCAAGAAGTACAAAAAATTGTAGCAAATATTATGCTCAATACCACAGATTTGCTTGTCAGTTACTTGACCTTTACTACTTGAGCATGTCCCTTAGTGGCTGACACTATGTGCATCTCTGTTGATGAGCAAGAGTAGTGGGATATCATTACAGCCGTGTGTTGAGAGGGATTCTTTTGGTTTTGAATAAATGTAAGAAAAGCAAAATCTGAAGGAAATAGCCATTTTTCATACTTTCTAGGAGTAAACAAATAGGAAATAAAAAAACAGTTGCTACCCAAGGACAAAAATCATGTTATACAGTGTTACTATCACTAATGTGGAGGCGCAATGGCCCAGTGGTTAGGGCAGCGGACTCGCAGTCATAGGATCGCAGCTTCGATTCCCAGACCGGGCGTTGTGAGTGTTTATTGAGCGAAAACACCTAAAGCTTCACAAGGGGATGGTGGTGAACCCTTCTGTACTCTTTCACCACAACTTTCTCTCACTCTTACTTCCTGTTTCTGTTGTGCCTGTAATTCAAAGGGTCAGCCTTGTCACACTGTGTCACGCTGAATATCCCCGAGAACTAAGTTAAGGGTACATGTGTCTGTGGAGTGCTCAGCCACTTGCACGTTAATTTCACGAGCAGGCTGTTCCGTTGATCGGATCAACTGGAACCCTCGATGTCGTAAGCGACGGAGTGCCAACAAAAACTATCACTAACATCAATATCGGTAATTGGAACTATAAACAGCTCTGAAGTTAACTATGTCATATGGTGGGAGCCAATTCAGTCAAATATACCGCACTCTGCCATTCTTACAAATTGAGAGTGTGTGGTGTTATGACCTAGTATTTGCATCAATTCCACCAGTGCCAACATTAAAATAAAAACCTTCTGAATACACTCTCTCTTTCTCTCTCTCTCACTCACTTCAAAACATTGATCTTATTGGTCTTCTTAATGAAGAGTTTTTTGGGGTTTTTTTGTTTCTTTTAATGTAAAATGCTGATGGTTGGTGAGATGGTGTGGAACAACAGTTGTGCATAACTGCAAAATTATTCATTAAACAAGCAAAATTAGATTGAAGTATTCTTCACTAAAATTTCAATCAAGAAATTACAGTGAAAAATAATAACAATAACAGTAACCTTAAAGAATAGGTGAGGAAAAATTGATTTCAATTTTTATTTTTATTCTTTTTATATGTAATATTTTATTATTTTTTCATTTTATTTTCACCTATTTTTAACTATGGCTTAATTTGTTTTCTCCTCATTCAATAGTCTGCTTTTCAGTTCTGTTCTCTATTCTGGACCGAGATAAAATGGTTTACAAATTCAGAAGAAACCCAAAAGGCTTTTGTTGATGTTGTCTTTTTTGTTTTTGTCTTTTTCTTTTTGTTTTGCTTTTAATTTCTTATTTTCACAAAAGAATGAAGAGAAAGAAAAAATTATTCTAGCTTCTTTAAGTGTATTCAAAATATTGTCTTTGAAATTAAAATGTACATTATAAAGTATTCTCAACATCAGAATAAAGATTTATGCTAATCCACTAGGGCCAATTTAAACCATTTTTATTGTTGTTGTTGTTGTTGTTATTGCTCTCCTTCTCACTCTTTTAGCGTATTTTAGGTTCCCCTCCTGCAACTCTTGAAAAGAAAAGGAATGAAGTGCTGTAGAGAATACAGAATGAGTGTCACATTTTGTAGGTTCATGAAAAATTCATCATTTCAAAAGTCATTTACACTTCACTGTTTTTGAGGATTTTTTTTTTTTTATTATTTTTCTTATTTAATTTATTGCTTATTTCCTATTTACAAAAAAATCTACATACATAGAATGCGAATCTAAAGACACAATTATTTAATTTTTTATTTTTGTCCTAAATGTTGGAAGTAGAAAGGAATGAAGTAAGCATGATCACTTGGACATGAAATGTTAACCAGTATGAAAAGATAAACTCATGTGTGTGTTTATATATATCATCATCATCATCATCATCATCATCGCTTAACATCTTCTTTCCATGCTGGCATGGGTTGGACAGTTTGACATGGAGCTGGCTAGCAGGGAGCTGTCCAGACTCCAATTGTCTGTTGTGGCATGGCTTCTACTGCTGGATGCCCTTCCTAATGCCAGCCAGTTAACATAGTGTGTTGGGTACTTTTTATGTGCCACCAGCATATATATGTGTGTGTGTGTGCATGGGTGTGTATCATATGTAATGTTATTTAACATATACATACTGTAGGGCAGCGAGCTGGCAGAATCGTTAGCACACCGGGTGAAATGCTTAACAGTATTTCATCTGCAGTTAGTTCTGAGTTCAAATTCAATTAAATAAGTGCCACTTACACACTGGGATTGATGTTATCAACTTAGTCCCTTTCTGTCCTTGTTTGTCCCCTCTATGTTTAGCCCCCAGTGGGCAATAAAGAAATAAACATATACATACTGCTAATAGGCCAATTTCTGAAGCATTTGTTCTAAGATTATGTCTCTTATAGGTGTGGTGTCACTATTCAATATCAGAGGGAGATAAAATATTGTCCCTGCAGCAGCAGTGAGAACACCGGTTACATTTCAGTCTTAGGGTGATTGCTTTTACTCTCTCTGTCTCTCACTAATATGTATTGTTTTTCATACAGTATGTCCATAATATATGTTTTTTAGTGACCAATCAATATTCAAAAGTAGGCTGAAATGTTCATAGGCTGACTATTAAAGAGTGATGCCAGAGCTGTGATACTTTGCATGCATTAATTTCAAAGCTTTTTATTCATAACTGCATTGTTTCTTTCCAGGTAAAATGACATCTGACAGCTCAAAGAAAATTTCATAAGTAATTAGTATTGACTTCTCTTGAAAACTGAAAAAATTTAACACCATGGTATTTATTATCAAGTACCTGCAGGAAAAGGGAACTTTATCAACAGTGCAAAAGTGGACAACAAGTTGGATCAACTGAAACACATGCTGTCTTAACTAACAGAGTGCCAGTTATTATATAAGAAACATATATGATATAAAGTTGATGGGCAAGGAAGCAACTGAAAGTAAAAAAAACAATTGTATGCCAGTCCAAATATGTTTGAGAAATATTTGAATCCATAAAAGGCTTTCCACTACAGTTCATAAGAGCAATTATAAATGAGTGAAGAACAAATATATAGTGCGTGTGTTTATTAGGCAAGAGAAAAAAATGATCATCCCGAACTATAACAATATCTGTTTCAACACACAATTTCAGATCAGGAATCTTGCAAAACAAATTTGTAAATTTATGTTTACATTTCAGGAGGTTCCTGTTAGCTTTGTGGAGCCCACAAGATGGTGGCACAGCTGGAAGTTGATCGCCAATAGCAAAGGGAGATAAACCCCCAGTGTTACCTTTGAGCTGTGAGAGATTTCTCCCCTCTATATTTTTAAGAAGTTATGGGCCAACAGGTTTTGGGGATCTGACGATATGCCATAAAGCTAAACCCTTTATGGATGGAAATATATACTCTTTACTCTTTTACTTGTTTCAGTCATTTGACTGCAGCCATGCTGGAGCACCGCCTTTAGTCGAGCAAATCGACCCCAGGACTTATTCTTTGTTAGCCTAGTACTTTTTCTATCGGTCTCTTATGCCGAACTGCTAAATTACAGGAACCTAAACACACCAGCACCGGTTGTTAAGCGATATTGGGGGGACAAACACAGACACACATACACATATATATATACATATACATATATATATACGATGGGCTTCTTTCAGTTTCCGTCTACAAAATCCACTCCCAAGGCTTTGGTCGGCCCGAGGTTATAGTAGAAGACACTTGCCCAAGGTGCCATGCAGTGAGATTGAACCCAGAACTATATAGTTGGTAAACAAGCTACTTACCACACAGCCACTCCTGTACCTATATATATATATATATATATATATATATATAGAGAGAGAGAGAGAGAGAGAGAGAGAGAGAGAGAGATAGATAGATAGATAGATAGATAAAACAAGCTTCTTTCAGCTTCTGTCTACTAAATTCACTAACAAAGTTTTCATTGGCCCAAGGCTGTAGAAAAAGACACTAACCCAAGGAACCATGCCGTGAGACAGAACCCAAAACTACATCGTTGGGAAGCAAGCTTCTTAATCACATAGTAATGTCAGAGGGTGAAATACCTTTGATCACAGGTCTTCTTGATCAAGTCTAACATGGGGCTACACAACTACACAAAAACTAATCAACTCTAATTTTAATAAGACAGTGAAATTTTACCCCTAAATGATATTGAAATAACCATTTATTTAGTACTTCATCAAGAATTCCAGCTCATGAAGTATATATATCAAAATATATCTCAAATCAATAACTGATAAAAATCACCTGAACTGGAAGTGACAAGTGGTTATCGTTGTCAGCAAGAATCAATTCATTATAAAGCTTGAAGTGATGTGTATGTAAGTGTGTGTGTATGAGTGTATGTGTGCATATGAGTGTATGCGTGTGTGGTATCGCATGAGAAGGAAAAATACTTAATGTTTCAGAGAAGAAGTCTAAGACAGAGAATAATATTTGAGAAATATCAATAAAAGATGTTATCGTCATTGTCAATAAAGCATGAGATTTTAATTACCTTAAGCTCACCTCCCCTCCACCCTCTTTACACACATGCATGCACACACACACACACACACACATCGCAGTTTGTGAACAGTTGTATTGTTAGTGACAGGCTTCCCAATGTTTCTTGGCGTTTCTTAGGGTAAAAATGACAAGGGAGTGTCTTGTAACTTGGGCAGAAAAAATACTATGAGGGACTTGTTTAAAAGTACTGCTTTGTCAGTTTTCTTGAACCATTGTTTACATGTTTAACAACAGGTATACACATAGGTGCAGGCTTGGCTGTGTGGTAAGAATCTCGCTTCCCAACCAAATGGTTCTGGGTTCAGTCCCACTGTATGGCACCTTGGGCGAGTGTCTTCTATTATAGCCTCAGGTTGACCAAAGCCTTGTGAGTGAATTTGGTAGATGGAAACTGAACGAAGCTCATCGTACATGTGTGTGTGTGTGTGAGTGTGTGTGCGTGTGTACATGTGTGTGTCTGTGTGTATTTATGTGCATGTGTCTTTGTGTCTATGTTTGTCCCCCAACCATTGCTTGACAACCATTGTTGGTGTGTTTACGTCCCTGTAACTTAGCAGTTTGGCAAAAGAAACTGATAGAGTAAGTACTAGGCTTACAAAGAATAAGTCCTGAGGTCGATTTCTTTGACTAAAACACTCTTTAAGATAGTACTCCAGTATGGCCGCAGTCAAATGACTGAGACAAGTAAAGGAATAAAAGAATAAAAGAATCCGTGTAGGCACACACATATCATCACCAACATCATCATCATTTTATAAACGATTTCATGCTGATCAGAACAGGTTGGCTTATGCCAGTGTGGCTTTGTTCTAATTCAGACATATTGTCCTCCTAGACAAATTTGGGAACCACATTTCACTCATACAATTAATTTTTTGGCTTGGTTTTCCAATGGCTAGATGTCCCTTCTATGACCAATCCTTTTACAGAGTATACTCTACTATACCGGGTGCATTTCATTATGACACCAGCACTAGTAAGGCTGTCATGTCCTAGACAAGACTAAAGAGTCCTCTTTGTTCTATGTTTGCCAGCTACTTTGCAGAATGTACTGGGTGCATTTCATCATGGTACCAGCACATGTGTGGTCATGTTCAAACCCATAAAATTAAAAGACCTCACTACTCTATAATGGTTAAGAAGTTTTATTGTTTTAGATTTATGTTTCAAATATTTAGTACTATAATTCTTTAAAATAGATCAAAATAACGCATATGTATATGATACATATATATAATATAAAACCACATTAAAAATATGAATCCAAAACCAGAAGAAAAAATGGAAAAAGACGAACAAGGAAAGAAAAAGAAAGAAAAAAAAAGGAAAAGGAAAGAAAAAGCAGAAAAATACATCGATTCAACACCAAGTGCCTCAATTGGTCACACAACACAAGGTTCAACGGATCTTGTTCAATGCAATGTAACCAAAATAGTGAGGTGAAGAAGAGTTATGACAGGATGACCATGATAAGTAGGTCAAGGGAGCAAGAGTGTGTGAGTAGAAATAACATAAGATGGTAGAGGGGATATATATATATATATATATCTGTAAAAATATGTGACACTTATTCGGTAGCCATGATAAGGAATTTTCAATGGCCGGATAACTGAAGAGATGGTGGCGTGGGTTCCCACTCCGGCATCTGAAACTCAGAGTTTTATCATGGCTACTGAATAAGTGTCACATATTTTTACAGATAAATTCCTCTATTTACATAATATCAAGGTCTCTTTCTTTCTTTTGTTGTCCTTCCTATCAATATATATATATATATATATATATATATATATAAACAGGAAATTGGAAAAAAACTTTTGGTGTTATTTATTCACCATTAAACATGTTTCATTTACAAATAGGAGTTACAAAATTGTGGGGGAAACATGCAAGATATCTTCTCTTAGGAATTCTTCCGACAGAGAATCAAATAATATAAAATTTGCCTTTACATATATAAGCTTGAATGTGTATGTGTGTTTGCTTATTGCATCCATTTCTAACTCACTCTCTTTTTTATATTACTAGTTTTGTTCTTTATTCTCCTCTCCTACTACCTATAGGATTCCTGATTACTGACAATAAATGAAAGCTTCATCCAAATGTAAATTTTGTATTACTTGATTCTCTGTCTGAAGAATTTCTAATAGGAGAACTTGTCTTACATGTACAATTTTGTAACTCGTTTTAACAAATGAAACACATGTAATGATGAATAATACCAAAAGTTTTTCCAATCTCTTGTTTTAATATATAATTACTCTGCAAAAAATGTGTATGTTATTTACACTGTTGGTGACGTCCTGTACTCATATATGCATGTATATAGTATATATATATATATATATATATATATATGTGTGTGTGTGTGTGTGTGTGTGTGTAGAAGAAAAGGGGAGAGGTAGGGGGAGGATGAGAAAGAGAGAAAAAATCAAAGGGACATAGTGAAGGGACAAGGGAGATAATCGATCAATACTAGATAGATTAAAGTAAAAGAAGGCCAAGAAATGTAAGAGAGGAGGCGCTAGAAAAAGAGGAAAGAAAGAAAAAAGTATGAGGGAAACTAAAAGAAGGAGTAAAATAGTCGTCCAGAATTTAGATATATACTTACAAGGTAAGCAAAAGTGTACATACACTGCTATATGTATATATAAATGAAAAAATGGAACAAGAATACAACAGATGACAATAAAACTTCCGGACAGATAAACGATATGAAGACAGACAGGGAAAACAACAAAAAGACAGACAGGACAAAACAAGGACAGGCCATTCGTGGCCTTCTCTCCTCAGTCAAGTATATATATATATATAAGCACAGGCATGGCTGTGTGGTTAGGAAGCTTGCTTCCCAGGTACATGGTTTCGGGTTCATTCCCACTACATGGCACCTTGAGCAAGTGTCTTCTGCTATAGCCTCTGGCTGACCACAGCCTTGTAATTGAATCTGGTAGGCAGAAGTTACTGCTGTGTGTGTGCATGTGTAAGTGCTTGTGCCTCTTAATATATATATATATATATATATATATATATACACACACACACACACACACTCGCACGCACATACACACACACACACACACACACACACACACACATACACATATATGACAGGCTTCTTTCAGTTTCTGTG
>NC_068986.1:73485869-73492221 GCF_001194135.2 Octopus bimaculoides | reverse complement strand
GTGTGTGTGTGTGTGTGTGTGTGTGTGTGTGTGTGTGTGTGTGTGTGTGTGTGTGTGTGTGTGTGTGTGCATGCACACACGTCATGGCCTACATCAGTTCTGATAGAACAGTCATTCCAAGTAAGGTGATTCCATCTTTTCTTTAGACATAGTATATCTAGGATTACATAGATATAGGAATGGAATGCCTCTAGTTAAAATGCCTTTGATCTTAAGATTGCTGTATCAAAGCTGACCAAAGATCAAACAGCAACAACAACAGACAGGTACATACAACAAATGCAGGAGTTATCTCTTGGTTAATATAACATGATTTGTGTTTGTGTAATGTCAAAAATAGATAAAAGTACGCTTAATATGAAATTCATCACATGGGATCAGAACAAGAAATGGTTCTTATACATAATAGTTGCAGTCACAACAGAAATACCATAAAGATAGCTTCATAGCTTTTTGCCAAAATTCAAAATTTCTTTTGAATTTTGCTAAAACTTTTAGACATCATTGTCTTGCAAAATGATTTTGTCATATAAATTTATGTATGAAGGGCAATGGGATGACAGAATTGGTAGTTTTCAGGTGGTGAAATAGCAGAATTGGTAGTGTGTTAGGCTGGTGTAATAACAGAATTGGTAGAGGTTTAGAGTAATGGAATAGCAGAATAAAAAGTTGAATAAAATGTTTTGTTGGATTTGATTATGGTTCTTTAAGTTGAAATACCAGCCTGGTCAACTTTGCTTTTAATCCTTCCAAACTTCTGATCACCTCAACATTAAGTCATTGGCTTTTTGCTATAATAGGATGTAGAATTAATAAATAGTAACAGTCATGTAGTTGTGTATGAATTCACATATCTTAAAAAGTATATATATATATATATATATATATATATATATATATATATATATATATAGACATACATGTACATATGTGTGTGTGTAAAGTCACATACCTTCCTTAAGATTTATAAATATGTACCTATACAAAAGTGTGTATTTATGTACTATATTCAGATACTTCGAAATACCTTTACATTATTGTGTGTGTGTATGTGTGTATGTGTGTGTGTATGTGTGTGTGTGTGTGTATACATACATACATATATGTTTATGTATGTATGTATGTGAGAGAAAGAGGGAAAGAGGGATAGAGAGAAAGTGCGAAAGATGGTGGGACAGATAACACGTACGTATTGATGTGTGTGTATATGGTACAAGTATGTGTCTATGTGAAAGGTATTCCAGTAATAATGTTTATGCAGCTACGGCTACCAATTTCCATATATTTTTCTCTAAAAACACTTTCATTACAAAAACATAACTCAGTGAAAATATCCTGGAGCTTTAATACCTGTTTTTAAACATCAACAGAAACCAGTAAACTCCAACAGATGGAAAAATTCTCTTCAATTTCAAAAACTCATTTAATTTTGCTCTAGTATATTTTTGTAGTTTGAAAATTTCAGAAATATATATATCTAATAATTAGCGGGAACAAGCACATATCTATTTACACACATGTATACAATTTCTATATACACACACATTCTGAAATGTGCATGTGTGTGTGTGTGTGTCTGTCTCTTTTATATATATATATATATATATATATAAATATACAGATATAGGGCAGGGAATCGTCAATTAGTAATAAAATCAATAATTAACAATTTTGCCAAGTAGTTCAGTATGAAAAAAACCTTTATCGGTAAAACCATTTATAATCATAAATGTACATGCTAATCCCTGTATATTTATGATTATATATATATATATATATATATATATATATATATCTGAAAGAGAGAGACACACATACACACACACACACACATGCACATATATATATGTGTGCTTGGGTGCACATATCATCTCTTTCCACATACAGTAGACTATATAAAACACTCACATATAATCATCATCATCATTTAACATCCATTTTCCATGCTGACATTGGTTGGATGGTTTGACAAGATTCAATGAGACAGAGGATTGTGTTGAACTCCAAAGTCTGCTTTGCAATAGTTTCTATGGCTAGATGCCCTCCATAATGCTAATTACTTCATTGAGTCTATTGGGTGCTTTTTTGTAACTAAGAAAAATTAAAAAAACCCTTTCATAGCAGATTGGTAGGTGGCATAGAAGAAGGGTAGGTGGCATAGAAAAGATACATGGCTACTCAGGTAATACATAAGAGTGGGTGACAGTAGCTGAAAAGAAGATGATTGGTGTTGAGGTGCCAGAGTATGCTATCAAGGTACAAGAAGGTAAGTATAAGAGAGATTACAATCAAGGATCAGGAAGGGTGGGGGGAAAAGGTTCATGAGAGTGTGTGAGGAGAGTGACAGATGGTTAGAGATGAGGGTAGATGTGAATGCAGTGAATGATGTATAAGGGTAGAGATGTGATCAGTTGTAAACATCAGTGTAGGGGGGTAAAATAAATAACCCAAAAAGGGTGGAGAGCAGTAATATAATAAACCTGTGGTTATATATTGATTTCAAATTTTGGCACAAGGTCAGCAATGTTAGCAGAAAGAGGAATGCGGTGAGCTGGCAGAAATGTTAGCATGCTGGGTGAAATGCTTTGCAGTATTTCATCCGTCTTTATGTTTGAGTTCAAATTCCGCTGAGGTTGACTTTGCCTTTCATCCTTTCAAGATTGATAAATTAAGTACCAGTTGCGTACTAGGGTCAATCTAATTGACTGGCCCCCTCCTACAAAATTTTGGGCTTTGTGCCTAGAGTAGAAAAGAATGTCAGAGGAAAAGGGTTAAGTCATTTACATTGACCCCAAAGTTCAACTAGTACAAATTTTATTGATCCCAAAAAGATGAAAGGCCAAGTCAACCGTGGCAGAATTTGAACTCAAGATGTAAAAATGGACAAAATGTTGCTAAGTATTTTGCCCAGTGTGCTAACAGTTCTGCCAACTCACTGCCTTAACCTGTAGATATATTTATTTCTTTATTGCCCACAGGGGGCTAAACATAGAGGAGACAAACAACGTAACTGGTACTTATCTAATCAACCCCGAAAGGATGAAAGGCAAAGTTGACCTCGGCGGAATTTGAACTCAAAACGTAATGGCAGACAAATTACCGCTAAGCATTTCGCCCGGCGTGCTAATGATTCTGCCAGCTCGCTGCTTTAAACCTGTAGATATATTGATCAGAAAATGGGATGAGCCGTGTAAGAGTGGAGAGAGAGAGAGAGAGACCTATACAGTTGATATGAAAAATATAAAGTTGAAATATAGTAATCATACACTGTAGTTTAAACTTGATAAATTTATGGTTTCATATTTTACTCTAACATTTTGTCACAGCATTGTATTAACAAGCACAGAATCAAGCATTTCCCCCTACAAAACTACTTTAAGCCTTTGGCATTCAGATTACTCTGTCAAATGTAATGCTTATTTATTCACACTGTTTTGTAAAACATCAGAATTTATCTTGTAGCTTTGAGTTTTCGATGATATGATTGTTTATTTTTAAAATGACATTGTAAGTAGGTGTGAGAGACCTGATCTGGTATGTTTGAACATAAAATGGGTGGAATATTTGGGTTTTATAATGGCCAGTTTGAATATTAAATATTTTTCAGTAAATGTATGATGGAACACTAAATTTTGTTTTTCCCATAAAACATACTTGTAAAATAGGGATGTGTCTAATGTGAATGTGCATTTCAGACACTGGCAAATACTGTACATACTTGACCATGAAGATTATACCGATTTATTCAAGTGAGCATGGTACAAATTTTCAAAAGCCAGGTGATCTGAGGATCATAGAACTGAGTTTGTTCAAATATATAATAAATTCTTTGTGATAGATTATTTTTCTGGAAATGATTAAATATAAGCCAACTGTCAACAGGTAATATGTTCAAAATGTATTATGACTGTTCATGTCAGATTTCACATAAAATATGATGGTTAGCAATGTTCTTGGCACTAATTTTCCAACATACCCCAACCCTCAACACACACAAAACAAAACTACCAGGAAACATTGAATGTTTCTATTAAATCCATTCTTCCAATTACCACATTGTTTACAATAACTCAAACACACAAAGACTAGAAACCATTTAGATACAAAGAACACAGAATATCTGTTGTTCTGTAGCCAAAAATCCTTATTATAGAATCCTTTAGCCTTGGAACATCAATGAATTGGGTTTAGGGAATATGTATAGATACAATAAAACTACACTAATAAAGAAACTAGCATGGACACACAAAAAGATTTTTAAAAAATTAATACTGTAAAATAGAACGGTCATATTTTTAATGAAATAAACTTGAAAAGATGTTCCCATTTTAAATTATATGAGAATGTGTGTAGAGAAGGGGAGTTAGAGGGGACATACTTCAGCCAATTAGCTTGGAACTAATGAATAAGTAGAACCAATTCAATCCCCAATTTTAATTATATTTCACTTTATTGATCCATCTGGGAATTAAGATGTGAGAGATGCACATAAATTTCTGAATTATTATTTTACGCTCCATTTCTACTATATACCATCACCTCCCACCATGAAACAATGATCTGCTACCACTGTCACTACCTCAAACAGAAGCTCTTTGTAGATATACTAATATTATAACATTGAAATGCACCATAAAACAGTTACTAAAGTGCTTCCCCACAATATTTTACAAACAATTTTTTTTTTAAATCAACATATTTACTGATATATTCTATAAATTAAGAACTAATATGTCATTGTTGACTTCTGTGACTGAAAATATATAAATTATATACAGAGAGAGAGAAATTAGCAATATTTCAGTCTCTGTATGTGAACAGGCTAATGGAAGAATTAACCAATTCATCAGAACTTCTAACATATATTGCTTTAACCTGTTAGCATTTAAACCAGCCATATCTAACCCAAATATTTTGTCTGTTTTATGTTCAAACTAGCTAGATCCAGCCTCTCACACATACCCTACAATATGTTTCTAAGATAAATAATAATGTCAAAATCTTGAATAAATAAGGATTACATTTGACGAGGTAATCTGAATACTAAAGAGTTAACACATTTTCTTTACAACAGTGGGCCCTATAAAGAAAGACAGAGCCAAATGCCATATTACGTTACAAGTTTAACCATAGGAAAAGTCTTAAAGGTATGAGTTGGTTAGTATTTCGATGGAAATAAAGAGAATTTCCAAATAAGTTTATAGGAATAGAAACAGACATACTTTGGCAAATGACAATTTCATTTATCTGTAGTAGACATTTAGAAGAACAAAAAATATTTTAATAATCGTTTCTCAGATATGCATAAAACCTGATGCATTTTTAGCAAAGCTAAACATAAAGTTGTGGCAATAATGCTTCTTCCAAGACAATTACTGACATAAATGAAGTGAAATGACTTTAGTTAACAAATGAGAGTAAATCTTGTACCAGACACACAGGAAACTTAATTATGTTGGTTGTACATAATTAAATGGTTAGGATGTCGGCCAACCAGCTGAAAACGGTTTATATTTTGTATTCAGTGTTGGTCTGTCTCTTTGACTTCACTTCTGTTATTTCCTGCTTCTCATGGTGACTATTTATAGATACATGGTCACAGTTCACTGCACCAAACAATGGCAGTGCTGTGACAAATATTTCTTTAGCAGTTCCTAACTTAATTCTTTCTACAAGATACAGGGCAGAGAATGAATGTAATCCATTTTATTATTATTATTATTACCAGCGAAACACTGGAGTTGATGTTTCAGTCATTTTACTGTGGCCATGCTGGAGCACCACATTTAGTTGAACAAATCGCCCCCAGGACTTATTCTTTGTAAGCCTAGACCTTATTCTATCGGTCTCTTTTGCCAAACCACTAAGTTATGGGGATGTAAGCACACCAACATCGGTTGTCAAGCGATGGTGGGGGGACAAACACAGACAAACATATACACATATACGATGGGCTTCTTTCAGTTTCCATCTGCCAAATCCACTCACAAGGCTTTGGTCGGCCCAAGGCTATATTAGAAGACATTTGCCCAAGGTGCCACATAGTAGAACTAGACCCGGAATCATGTGGTTGGTAAGCAAGCTACTTACCACACAGCCACTCTCTTTTTTCTTTTACTTGTTTCAGTCATTAGACTGCAGCCATGCTGGGGCACTGCCTTGAAGAATTTTTTAGCTGAATGAATCGATCCCATTACTTTTTTCTTTTTTAAGTCTGGTACTTATTCTATCAGTCTCTTTTGCTAAACCATTAGGTTAACACACCAGTGCCAGTCATCAAGCAGTGGGGGAGGGGACAAACGAACACACACACACATATATATATATATATATATATATATATATATATATA
>NC_068986.1:73479730-73485100 GCF_001194135.2 Octopus bimaculoides | reverse complement strand
TATTAGAGGTCTACAAAAATTTAAGTCACATGGAGTGAAATCAAACTTTTAAATAATACATATAACTCTTATTAAATGTATTTGAGTGCTCTTTTTTCCGTTTGTCCACTCACTTGTTTATATATATATATATATATATATATATATATATATATATTGATCAATGAAATTCCAACTTAGTCTGATTTTTACATTTTATTATTTGCAGGTTTTACAATTTTACAATATTGAAATAAACTAGTACTTTCATGTATTACACAATCATCAGGTTTATGTAGTGACAGTCGTGTTCTACAATTTTGAAAAGCATGAAAGGGCTAGTTTATTTCAATATTGTAAAATTGTAAAAATTGCAAATAATAAAATCAGACTTAGTTGGGCTTCCATTGATTAATATATTCTTCTATACACAATCATACAAACTCGAATGTGTGTGTGTGTGTGTGAGTGAGCATGTGTGCATGCGTGCGTGTGTGCATGCGTGCATGTGTGCATGTGTGAGGGAGTGATTTCTCAGTCATGTAGGTTACTGCAGTGATAAGAACCATGCACGTGTGAAACTAAACTTTCATTCAATAGAGGCAACTATTCCAACAGCTTTACCTTTCAACAACTAGTACAACACATTTTACATAGAACTTGAATTTGCTACTTTAAGTTATACATCTGGTACTATATCTAGACATCTACGACTACATCTATACATCTAACAACACATCTACATATCTGGCATATCTATACATCTGGTAGTATGTCTTTATGTCTACTATTACATTTATACATCTAATACTACCTATCTTTAAAACACTCCATCGCTAAGTAACTAAAGAAATAAAAAATAAATCAAGAAAAAAAGGAAGAAACAGCCAGAATCTTAAATGTAGCTTCTTTAGTCAATGGACCATAAAATACTGGGAGATTTATTTATTTGCATGGAATGGTATCTACTTTCAGTGTAAATTCATATTTTAACATTTCACTAGCCTCATAGCTTCATACACTACACACACACACACACACACACACACACACACACACACACAGATTTGCATTCCTTCTATGAATACAAATGTAATATGTGTGATATACAAACACACACACACACACATCATATACACAGACATGTACACAGTGAAGACACTGCTGCTATGGTTAGCTTCTCTGAATATATTCTGTATTCAAAGAAAGGAAAGCAAAGACCATTTTCCAGTTGCCCTTCAGCTACTATTTCTGCCAAATCATAGATACTCTATCATTAAAACATTCAAAGCCAGTCAATTAGAAGATCTTAATTGAATTCTAAGCCACAAATACTGTTTCTTGTGATGATTACGGTTAGTTTCCATTATCTTTTAAGTAGTATTTCTAATAAAACAACATTTAAGATTCATCTAAACATTTATCAAAAAGCTGGTCTCACAGTGAAATATTTATTATATTCGGTTACTATGTGAAATTAGGATGGTATGACTTCAGCTGGATTAGAAAGAGGAACTCCAAGGGTTGGTTCACACTTATGTATACTGGTTTACTGATATCCATGTGGTCTTACCATTAATTCTGTATGAGCCATGTTGGATTCCTGGTAGTACTCCTTATTAACATTGTCAAGTATGATAGTACTCCTTGGAAACATTGATAAGAGTTGACTGCTGCTAGCACTCCTTGGAAACATTGATGAGGATGTGCTGGTGAGACTCCTTGTGAATAAACATTCACATGAGTGGATACCTGGTAATAGCCCTTGTGCATCTTGATGACAGTAGGTTATTGGTAATTAAATGTTCATCCTTCATGTCCCTGAAGATGACCAGATTAGCAGCTTTAATCTTTGGGGTTCTGGAGATAGCTCATTAGTCCAATATCAGCATAAAATCCATGGTTAAAGTGGGAGCATGTAACAGCAGAATCAGGACCTGGAGCAACTTTTGCTTTCCATGCAGCCCTCTTCCCTTTAATTTCTCTGGTTTCTCTGATTATTTCTAAGTACACCTTGCTAATGTTGATGAAGGTAAATATTGGTAGTACTTCTGGTCAGGTGTAATCTGTGATGCAGACAAAAGCTAAAACCATTTAACCAAGTTGTGGCTGCATAATAAAATGTACTTTTGTTATGAGCATTTATTTTTAGTTATAATTTATGTTTTTATTAATTCTTAAAGGAAATGTTTGCATGCAGTCCTTCAATATTCATTAAGGGTTTGGAATGAACTGGTCCTAAATAGATATATTTTAAGTGAAGTGCTAATGAATTTCTATGATTAGAAATAGAGCCCTGGAATGATTTAGGATTCACTCTCTTCACTGAAGGATTCACTCTCTCTCTCTCTCTATGTGTGTGTGTGTGTTGGTGCCATGTCAAAAGCACACGGTACACTGTAAAGTGGATGGTGTTAGGAAGGGTATCCAGTTGTAGAAACCAAGGCAAAGCAGACAACAGTGTGATGCAGTTCTTGCCAGCTCCTGTCAAACCGTCCAATTCATGCCAGATGGACATTAAATGATGATGATGATACACACACAAATCAAACAAAGGAGATTCAACTGAAACACATATTTCACTCCCACCCATCTCTTTCAAACACAGACTCCTACTTTCACCCATTTCCTTCAAACACATACTCCCAATACAATTCATTCATGAAAGAGTTACTCATAGTCTCTTAATAAGCTAGAAATAGCAGCCAAATCTCTCCTGAACTTACTCTTATCATCTTATAAAATAATGCATGGAATAATGTTGTCCTGGGAAGACAGTACAGTCACAGATTGGATGATAATCACTCATCAGTCAGTCTTCTCTATCACCAATCAATTTCTCCCCAACATCTCTGAAAAATTATTTTAAGCAACAACATACATTTCCCAGCTAAAACTGTTAATGATTAATAAATGACATTTCATAATTAACATCTTTTAATTTATTTCAGTCACTGAATTGCAGCCATGCTGGGGCAATACCTTGAAGGGTTTTGTCAAACAAATCAAACCCAGTATTTATAAGTCTGATACTTATTCAATCAGTCTGTTTTTGCCAAACAACTATGTTACGAGGATATAAACAAACCAACACTGGTTGTCAAGCGGTGGTGGGTAGCAAACACAAAGACACACATACAAGGAGAGACACACACACACACACACACACACACACACACACACACACAAGCATGGTTGTCCTTGCATTCAGGCTCATCTCCTACAACCCTAATCTTGCAGGCTTATAGGTGCTGGAGCCACATAAAAAGCATCCATTCCAGTGCTACGTAAAAGCACCCAGTGCACCCTGTAAAGTGTTTGGCATTAGGAAAGGCATCCAGCTGTTGAAACCATGCCAAAACAGACAGGGAGCCTGAACAGCCCTTCAGCTGGTCAGCTCCTGTCAAACTATCCAACCAATATCAGCATTGAAAAAATGCTAAATGATGATGATTATGATATATATACACATGCCTACAATAGGCTTCTTTCAGTTTCTGTATACCAAATCCACTCACAAGATTTTGGATGGCCCAGAGCTACAGCAGAAGACACTCGCCCAAGGTACCACACAATGTGACTGAACCCAGAACCATATGGTTGGAAAGCAAGTTTCTTACCACACACCCACATCAATATTTGTAGAAAATCTTCCTCAACTTTTATTCCACCATCTTCCCATGGCATAAGTAGCCAGAGATATCTTATTAATGATGCAAAAACCAAACTACCATATTCAATAATCTTCTCCTGTGTGCATTCATGTGTAACACAGTTTTTAACCAATCAAAGGTTACTTTTAAATTAGTCTAAATTACCGAAGAAAATTTATCCAATTATATACCACTAGTTCACACAATTGATCCCTAAGTCCACTTTCTGAAATGCCCCAATGTTTAGGTAGATATATCGATTCCAGCACCACTTTCCAACTAGACTACATTAACAGTTTCATTATTATTCCAAAGAAATCATTATTATTTAAAAATAAAGAAATCTTTATAATTCCTAACCCACAATTTTTAAACTATACCACTGAATTCATCATTCCCTAATCAAAATTAATATTGATCAAGTAATTTCAGTTTTCCATTAAATAGATACTTTTTTTTTTTGTTTTGTTGTTATTTTCTATAAATATATTTTATTGCAGAGACTCCTGGCCCTTAGGAAGCTAACATAGATTTCTTCAGAAAACTTCACACACTGCAAAAAAAAATATTATGGCCCTCATAAAATTAGCGTAATTACTGTGTAAGTAGGTTAGCTGTTACAATTTATTCAATTCCTTTTACTGGAAAAGGAACTTGAAAAAACAACATTTTATGAGGAATGGAAACAGAGTTGAATATCAATATCGATTTGACAATAACAAAATAGATAAACTAAATAAAATACAAATGTTATTAAAGAAAAAAATATCATCAATTAATTGACTAGAAGTCTTTTGTTTTGTTTGTTTTTTAATTCTATGCTTTGATTTTTTTTTGTGTGATTTTTTTAAATGTATTTTTGTTTAATGTATTTTTAATGTTTTTTTGTTGTTTTGGGGTTTTATTTTTTGACACAATTTAGAGGAACTTGAAACTGTATTAAAGATCTCATTCATTTTCCTTGTCAGCTGATGCCATGAGAAAGTCTCCTTCTTCATTTGTGCGTGTGTGTGTGTGTGTGTGTGTGTGTGTGTATGTGTGAGTTAATTAATGAGAGGATAAGGATAACAACTGTAAAATCTTAAGCAGACCCTTTCTCCAAGAGAGAGAGACAGACAGACAGACAGACAAAGACAGAGAGACAGAGACTGATATTGTTGATGTTTAACATTTGTAGGTCGATGTTTTCACAAAGAGCACAAGGGAATTCCAAAGGGTTTCAGTCCAGAGGAAGAAATACTGGACTCAGTCAAGGTTGCAGTATAAAAAAGGCACTAGAGAGACATGTATGTAGACATGGGATGGGGAGAGGGTACATAATTAATTCAAGCAAATAGAAGTGACTGAAGTAGCAGGAAAAGAAACAAAGGAAGGACATTTCATGTCTAGTGCAATGCTAACAACTTCCTCTAGTTCAGTGGTTCCCAACCTTTTCACTACAAGGATCCCTTTTATTTAAATGAGTTTTCCCACAGACCCCTTTTAATATGCTTATTCTTATATATACATATATATATACTCTTTTACTTGTTTTAATCATTTGACTGCAGCCATGCTGGAGCACTGCCTTTAGTCGAGCAAATCGACCCCAGGACTTATTCTATCGGTCTCTTTTGCCAAACCGCTAAGTGACGGGGACATAAACACACCAGCATTGGTTGTCAAGCAATGCTAGGGGTACAAACACACACAAACACACACACACACATATATATATATATATATATATATATATATA
>NC_068986.1:73474392-73479582 GCF_001194135.2 Octopus bimaculoides | reverse complement strand
TATATACATATATACGACAGGCTTTTTTCAATTTCCATCTACCAAATCCACTCACAAGGCTTTGGTCGGCCCAAGGCTATAGTAAAAGACACTTGCCCAAGATGCCACGCAGTGGGACTGAACCTGGAACCATGAGGTTGGTAAGCAAACTACTTACCACACAGCCACTCCTGCGCCTATATATATATATACATGCATCAGCATGGCCACAGTTCTGAGCTGAAACTACAGCAGAAAAAATATATATATATTTATATATATACATATATATATATATAAAATTTTACCTTTGTGGACCACCAGGGGTCCTCGAACCACTGCTCTGGTTCTATTAACCCTTTAGCATTTAATCCAGCCAAATCCAGCCCAAATATTATGCTTGGTTTATGTTAAAACTGACCAAATCCAACCTCTCACACCTATCCTGCAATGTCATTCTAAAAATATACAAACATGCTATTGAAATTTTGAAGCTACAAAATAATGTGTGATTAAGTCAAAACATTGTGAATAAATAAGCATTACGTCTGACAGAGTAATCTGAATGCTAAAGGGTTAAAGTCAAACAAAGTAGCAATCTTTTACAAACTTCATCTTGAGTAACAATTTCTCTACTTGTATTTCTGCTAATATTCACTACAAGGTCCAGCCTTGTTGATTGAAATGTGGTGGCTCAGGTGCCTCAATGACCCTGAGAGCAATGCCACTGGAATGCATCAGCCAGAGATACCTTACTAGTGATGCTAAAACCAAACTACCATATTCAATTAATCTTCAACTGTGTGGATTCATGTGTAACACAGTTTTTATCCAATCAAAGGTAACTTTTAACCCCTTAGCATTTAAACGAGCCATATTCAGCCCAAATATGCCTCCTGTTTTATGTTCAAACTGGCCAGATTTAGTCTGTCACACCTACCCTAAAAATGTCATTCTAAATATAGACAATAACATCGTCAAAATCTCAGATCTGTAAGATAATTCAAAATGATATGAATAAATAAGCTTTACATTCATCAGAGTAATTTGAATGCTACAAGGTTAAATTGGTCTTCTAAATTACAGAAGAAAATTTGTCCAACCATATACCACTGGTTCACACAATTGATCCTGAAGTCCATTTTTCTGAAATGCTAGATAGGTCAAAGGATAGAAGCCAGACTAATATAGACCATTTGTTCCCAGAGGTAAAAATGGGCTTGCATAGGGCCAAAACTCACACCTAAAAAAAGAGCAAAGTTACAAAAGCATCAATGGCAATTCAAAACCAAATAAAACTCAGGAGAGGAAAAGCCTTCTCTCAGAGAAACATACATGGAACACACAAGGGGGAAGGAAAAGAGAGCACCCTAAAAATAGCTGGGGGCACAGCTGAAAAAGTAGAGTTCTAGCTGGGGTGAAGCAGAAAAGACAGTTTAGAGTTGAGAACAGTGGAGAAAATTCATTGATGGTCTATAATCAGTGGTTCTCAACCAGAATCCATATGACCCTTGGGGAGGGAGGCCCGTATAAGATTTTGCTGCTAAAATTACGTGCAATAAATTGGTTATACTTCTACAATACACAAAACATTTTAACAGTTTTTTCTCACAATTTCTAATAATATTTAATCATAGAAATATAATGAGATTTTTTTAAAGAAATGTTTTTTTTTTTTAAATAAATGAATCTTTATAACTCCTAACCCACAATTTTAAAACTATACTACTGAATTCATATTTCCCTAATCAAAATTAATATTCATCAAGTAATTTTAGTTTTCCATTAAATAGATACTTTTTTTTTCTGTAAATATATTTCATTGCAGAGATGCAATATGGGGGTCCAACTAAGTAAAATAGGAATCAAAGGGATCCATAGATAAAATATATAGTTGAGAACTACTGGTCTATGCTCCACAGGGAGTAAAGAACACAAGAAGAAGAGAAAATAATTTCTATTAACACAAATCGTGATGGCACCTGTACCAGTAAATCACTAAGAGCACCATCCAAGTGTGATCGCTGCCAGAGCACCAGGTGTCTAGCTTTCGTGCCAGTGGCACGTAAATTGCACCATTTGAGCATGACCGTTACCAACATCACCTTCTTGGCACTTGTGCCAGTGGCACGTGAAAAGACATTCGAGCGAGTTCGGTACCAGTACCGCTGGACTGGCCTTTGTGCAGGTGGCATGTAAAATACACTATTTCGAACATGGCCATTGCTAGTACCTCCTGACTGGCCTTCATGCCAGTGGCACGTAAAAGCACCCACTACACTCTCAGAGTGGTTGGCGTTAGGAAGGGCATCCAGCTGTAGAAACTCTACCAAATCAGATTGGAGCCTGGTGTAGTCATCTGGTTCACCAGTCCTCAGTCAAATCGTCCAACCCATGCTAGCATGGAAAGCGGACGTTAAACGATGATGATGATGATGGTGATGACACACACTAATCCTCAACCCCAAGAACTAAGTAAACGTATTCTTTATATTTGTACAGGATTTGGTAAGTTCTTTTGGTGATATTCAATTCTCCATTCTTTTTACCATCACACCAACAATGTGAGATAGTTATGAAGTGTGAAACAGAACAGCAAACCACCACCTAACCAATTCCACCTCTATCATCCATTGTATTTATAGAATCAACACAGAACAAACCATAACACGAAACTTACATGTCTTGTTTGCTGGTTGTCCTATAATAGCTTTACATCTTTTTTTTTTTTGTTCTTTTTGTTATATTTATCTTAGATCTCATGTAGGACAAAAATGGCAAGCAAAATTACATGCAGATTATCAAAGTGTCATTTCAGTCAATGTATCTAATGTAATTAGATTTGACTTCTAAACACAGCTCTCAACACACTCTTTTATATGTTCAGTGTTCCTCTCAGTTAATTTGGCCTTGACAAACTTTTGATCTCAAGCTAAACTATCAGATTAACCAAATATTATGGATCTTGTAATATCTGCAATACAACTGTTAACATCTATTGGCTACACTATTACAAAAGCATTGGAAATATTGGGTGATATTATTATTACTACTATTATGATTATTATTATTATTATTATTATTATTATTATTATTATTATTATTACCATCATCATTTGCAGAATCCTTCTGTACATGCAGTAAAAACAACATAAGATCCAATAACAAATCGGAAGGGAAATACCATTAAATGCCAGTTTGAAGTAGCAAAACCATGAGTTCCTACATCAATGTAACCTCCAATGGAGAGAGAGAGAATTGTGGAGGGGGTGCAAGGAGGGCAACATAAAAGGCAGCTAATGCAGGACCACTTCTAAATCTCTGTATAAATGGTAGTGGGGCAGGGCAGTTTTTATAAGAGACTCACTTTTGGTGGAAATATCAGACCAAAATAAATACAAAAAGGGAGATCACACTAGTACATGACAAACGAACATCTCATAAAATCAAGAAGAATACCACATTAAAAGGATCACATATATTATTAATATTATTATTGTTGTTGTTGTTGTTATATGAAAGAAACACAGAATCTTAATTCATATTGCATAGAATGTACACTACATCTTTTACAGGATGCAGTTATAAAGAAATACATATTTCTTTTTTTATGTCGGTGAGCTGTGATGAGCTGCAATGATCTAGCATATCGCAATGGTAAAAGAGAAGAAAAGAAAATGCAACAAAAGATATTACAGATAAAAATAAAAAGTAAAAAGCAGAAAATAAAAATGTTGGAATATTTATGTATTTTTACATATAAATGTGAGGGTGGGGAGGGCGTATGCATGTGGGTGTAAGAGTTCATATATGCAGTTGTGAAGAGATGCGATGTGATGCAATGCAGAAACGTGCATCTGTGTAAGGATGAAATATTAAAGCATTTGCATTCATTATGAACCATTTCTACACATAACTCTTAATTTTCTATAAATGTGTATATATGTGTATACATACATGCATGTGTACATGTGTATAAGCTGTAACAGTGTGAGCACATATATGTGAGACTGCATGAGTAAATATGTATGTATGTATGTATATGTACATATATACGTGTGTGTGTGTGTGTGTGTGTGTGTGAGTATTATGTATGTGAGTGTGCATGCATGTATGTGTGTGGATGCAGCAGCATACATCACTTTCCATACTGATATATATACACACACATGCACACATATGCATATATATGACCTGAAACATGTAAGTGCATCTAAACAAAGTGTTAAAGAATTTATATAATCATTAAGCATCGCTAATCATATCAGGATATAACTAATTTATCTCAATGTGTAGGTGTATACATCATTATGTATAGGTGTATATGGGTTTGTGTTTAACTGCATAGATAGACATCATTGTGTGTACCTATGTATATAAACACATATTCACATACATTCAGTATGAATGTGAGTATAAATCTACGTATGAGTGAGCATACATAAATATATCATAACTTCATAAAATGTAGCACAAAAGGAGACATGTCCTTCCTTTAATGCAATATTTTAAATGTCCCAACTGAAAGAAAATATAGTTTCATGAAAAATTAAATATGGATAAAAATAGAAGACAAGCAAATAAAAAAATCTCACATAGATGAACTGTTGTTTAGTTTTGGAGTGGGGTACTAGCATTGAGGAAAATAATAGGATGACAAACAGGACATACATGTAGTTGAGTATATATGCATACACATATACACATACATACATACATAAACACATATATATATACATTAGGAACAGGCATTGTTCAATGTAGTTCTTCATGGGGATCTGTGTGCTATATGAGTGAAGTCAATGGTATTAATGTTTTGGATTTAATAAAATGTAAAGAATCTGCTCGTTCAGACTATATTAATAAAACTGTCTAAAATTTGAAACCAGGATAATTTGTTATTTCTACTTTGGGAATTTTCTTCAAACTATCAGACTCGTCAAATTGATTGATGACATCATCAAGAAGCTGACCACTAATTTTGCTTTGGGAGAGATATCAAAATTGACTGACTGATGTCAGCAAAGATAATTAGCCAATTAAAATTAACAAATACATATGATGACATCAGCAGGAAACAAACCAGTCGTGGTTCTTGATGGTGAGCCAGCATCCTTAATCTTGGGGCATTTAAACTGGGTTTTATGTTCAAACTAACTAGATCTGGCCTCTCACACCTTCCCTACGATGTCATTCATCATCATCATCATT
>NC_068986.1:73470695-73474382 GCF_001194135.2 Octopus bimaculoides | reverse complement strand
AAACTAGATGGCTACACCAGGCTCCAATCTGATTTGGCAGAGTTTCTACAGCTGGATGCCCTTCCTAACGCCAACCACTCCGAGAGTGTAGTAGGTCATTATAAAAAGTAAACAATCACATCATTGAAATCTCGAAACTACAAGATAATGCATGATTTGTTCAAAACAATATGAATAAATGAGCTTTACATTTGACAGAATAGGGTTAATGTAACGTTTTTCAAGAAGACAGAGAGACAATGGGCAGAAGAGACAAGAGAACAGAAAGAACACAGCCAAGCATCATATCAGCTGCTATTCAGCAATCATCCGTTTGAGTGACAGCTAGCCTTGTCAATGTGAGAGTCTGCAATACAAATGTTCTGAATGAAACTTACTAACTTAGAAACTACATTGTGGAAGATGTCACTTACATTCTACTCTCCCCCTCACTCTTTCCCTCCCTCCCTCATGTTCACACAACTATGGAAACAGTCCAAGTATATATATCACTGTAAAAAAATCAACTTTCCTTTGCTTTGCACCCCACCCGTGGTTCTTATCAGCCCATTGTGTTTAACTTCTTTTTCACCTTTCCTGTAGTTCCCTATCAGACCATCATGTCCAACTAAAACTTTTAACAATAAACAATACGTGATGAACGAAAACTATCACTTCATCTTCAACTTCTCCATTCATTTCTTTGTTAAATGGCCATGAAATTATAGAAAACACTCTGCTGTGACCACATTGGACAGTCAAACTGATAACATCCTTCCCTTCTCCATTTCTTTACCTGGGAGGTGGTGGTGGTGGTGGTGACAGTGATTGTCATCGTCATTGTCAATGTGGTGGTAATGGTTGTGAAAGTTTCATAGGTTGTGATGGTGTTGTCAAAGAAAGACAGGAAAGTGAGACTTGGGGAACAAAAACAAAACAAAAAAATTTGGAAAAAAATAATAAAAAGGAAGAAAAGGAGAGATAAATAGAGACAGTAAATGTGAAAGTGTTTGACAGAAAAGGAAAAAAGGAAAATAAAGGAACTGAAAGAATTAAAAAAATAAACAAAAAAAGAGTGAAGTAGGGGAGAAAAGAGGAGACTGAGAGACACAGGGAAGATAGGATGAGAATGGAGAAGATTAGGTAAGAATGGGGGAGATTGGGAAAGGAAAAAGCAGATTAGAAGGGTAAGAAGGAGATTAAGTTGAAAAGGGAAAGAGGGGGAAATTGAATGAGAAGGGGGGATTTTGGTGAGAAAGGACAAGATTTAGAGAGAAATGGTGAGATTGATAGAGGAAAAAGGAGACTGGGAGTAGGGGGAATTAGAAGAGGGCAGGGAAGATTGGGAGAAGAAAGAGAGGTTGGGTCAGAAATGCAGTATGGGGTGAGTAAGGGAAGACTGAAGAGAGAGTTTGGGATTGGGAGAAGAAGGAGATTGATGAGTAAGGGGAGATTGGAAGGAATAGGAGAGATTGAGAGAGAAAAGGAAAGGAAAGGGGATGCTAGGACAGAAGGGACAAAATGGGTGAGAAAGTGGGAATCGCAAAAGGAGATTGGGAGAGAAATGGTAATTTTGAAGAGAAAGGGGGTTAAAAGAGAAAGTGGGTTAAAAGAGAAAGGGGGTTAAAAGAGAAAGGAGAGGTTGGGAAAGGAAAGGCAGGATTGGGAGAGAAAGGAGGAAATTAAAAGAGTAGATTGGAGAGGAAGAAGGAAAAGAAGCAGAAGAGAGATGGAAGAGGAAAGAAAAAACATAAAATTTAAAAAAACAAAGCAGAATAAAAAAAAAAGATGGAAATGTAGACAATAAAGGATGAGGAGTAGCAGGAGGATAATGATAAGAGGAAGATGTGGTTGAATCAGTTGGAAACAAAATAGAAGATTAAAGAATCATTTACAATAACTGATGTAAAAATCCTTGAAGCATAAAGTGTTATAAGGCAAGATTTGATGCAATTGCCATGGAAACAAGAAAACTGCTTCCCAGAACACAGCCTGCTTAAAGATGAGTTTTCATGGATAATGTTTACTCTGGGTTTTAGAAAAGGATGGTGAGATAGGTTGGGGGAGAGGATGAGAGAGTGAGAGAGCTAATGAGAAAGAGAATATCTGAGAGTAGTAAAGAATAGAGAAAGGTAGGTAAAGCTTGGAGAGACAAAGGAGAAAGAGAGATACACAACCATTCACAAACATACAGTAAAGCTATAGACACATACATATGTATTGCACATAATTTAGAATATATACATATACATATATATATGTGAATGTGTATGTGCACGCATACACATATTTGTAGTCTTGTAGTCTATTACACTTAGTAACTAAAGTATCAAGTATTTCAATAAGTATGGGGCCTAACTAGATTTAATTTTAGTTTGTTTATCCCCTCTAAATGCAGAATTTCGTTGGGATAAACTTTGCTGGGATCCTGCTGGAAGTAATTGGGATATGTATTATTTTACAGTATTAACATCAAATGTGTAGCTTTGGTGCAATTTTAGAAACAATAATTGTTCGAGCTGGCAGAATCATTAGAACATCAGTAAAGATCTTTATATTCTGAGTTCAAATCACACTGAAGTTGATTTTGCTTTTCACCTTTCAGGGGTTGGTAAAACAAAATACAAATCAAGTACTGGGGTTGATGGTACCAACTAACCCTTTCCCCAAAATTTTAGGCCTAATGTGCAATACATATGTATGTGTCTATAGCTTTATTGTATGTTTATGAATGGTTGTATCTCTCTTTCTCCTTTGTCTCTCCAAGCTTTGACTCCCTTTCTCTATTCTTTACTACTCTCAGACATTCTCTTTCCCATTAGCTCTCTTTCTCATCGTCTCCCCCAACCTATTTCCCTATTGTACACCACCACTTTGTCAGACCCGACACTGCCACAATCTGAGACTTAAACGACCACAACTTGAGACCTATCATCATCCCAATGACAATTGTCTACCACTAACCCAATGTTAGACCTTAGTGCCATTTCAATGCCAGGCATGTCCTCCACCCCAAATACAAGACCGTCCACTACTCCAATCTGAGACTTGCCACCATTTCAATACTAGACATGCCAACCACTACAGTGTTTATTACCTGCCCTCCACATACCAATGTCACACCTACCCTCCACCACCAATGTCATATCTACCACTCTAATAACAGATCTACCACTACTGCAAAATCCAAAACGTCAGAGGACCACATCTTGCACCAGTATCTCAGTTTTTGGCTTGGTTTCTACAACTTGGTGCCCTTCTTAACACCAATCACTTTACACAGTATACTGTGTGCATTTTTTCATTGTAGCAGTGTTTTAGAGGTTGTCTGGTGCCCAGTGAGGCTAAATAGTCTCACAAACTCCGGCATTGTTAGCTCAGTCCTCTGGCTTGCCAAATCCCATCAAACTATCCAAGCTATGCAAGCATGGAAAATAGATGCTAAATGATACAGGAGTGGCTGTGTGGTAAGTAGCTTGTTTACCAACCACATGGTTCCGGTTTCAGTGTCTTCTACTATAGCCTCGGGCCGACCAAAGCCTTATGAGTGGATTTGGTAGGCAGAAACTGAAAGAAGCCCGTTGTATATATATATATATATATATATATATATGTATGTGTGTTTGTGTGTCTGTGTTTGTCCCCCCACCATCGCTTGACAACCAATGCTGGTGTGTTTACGTCCTCGTAACTTAGCAGTTTGGCAAA
>NC_068986.1:73468144-73470533 GCF_001194135.2 Octopus bimaculoides | reverse complement strand
TATATATATATATATATATATATTGAGTTAGTTGCATGTTAGCATTGATATATGTACATGCACATGTGTGTATGTGTGCATATGCATATGTGTGTGTACATATACATGTGTGCAACAGAACTGAAAGGATAGATTAGTAGCAACAACAACAATAATGGAAGTGATGTGATATGATGATGATGATGATGACGACGACAATGGTCAAATTTCTGTAATATTCGATATTTCTAAATTGAGAAAGAGTGAAAACAAACATAATGGTGATATACATTCAGAAATGAAGTCTTTGGTCCTAAGAACATCAAAGAGACAACATTTGTCACAAATTTAAATAGAATGCGATAAAATGCAATAAAGGCAACATAAAAAAAAACATCTAAATTCCACAAGGACTGGTAAAGATGAAAGCAATCCAAGCAGAAAGGAGTTCTATTAACTAGTCCAGCACACGCTGACCATTTCTATAGATAAGAACTAATATAAAAAAAAACAACTTATCAACTCAATAATTATTTTTGTCATCAATATCTCTACTTTAATATCATTCTTTGTCATTGGAACTGTCATCTATCATCATTAGAACAATTATCAACACTTTTATTTCACTCATCAGCACCGATATCATCATCATCATCATCATCATCATCAGTCATTATCATCACCATCAGACATCTTCATCATCATCATCATCAGCCGTTATCATCAGCCATCATCAGTCATCATCATCAGTCACCAGCATCAGTCATTATCATCAGCCATCCTCATCAGTCATCATCATCAGTCACCAGCATCAGTCACCAGCATCAGTCATCATCATCAGCCATCCTCATCAGTCATCATCATCAGCCATCATCATCATCAGCCATTATCATCATCAGCCATCATCAGCAGCAGCCATCATCATCATCATCAACTATCATCAGCTATCATCAGTCGTCATCATCATCATCATCAGTCATGATCATCATCAGTCATCATTATCATCAGCCGTCATCATCATCATCAGTCATTTTTATTGTCAACTTTTGTCATCATCCTCATCATTGTTGTTGTCATCACGGCAAATAAAAGAAATCATTATCATTGTCATCATTGTCACTATAACACCATTATTTTATTGTATATCATTGTTACTATCATCATCATCATCATTATTACCAGCAACATTATCATCACAGTAATCATCATCATTGTCATGATCAACATCATCACCAGCAATACCATTTTAGTTATTTATTGTTCAACTCTTATTATTATCAAAGTCGTCGTTGTCATCGTCATTGTCGTTGTCATCATCATCATCATCACAACTAGTATTGCTATCATCATAATTATTCTGCTTATTGTTATCATTGCTGTAGTTATCAATATTGGATTACCATCATAACCGTCATCATCATTATCATAATCCAAGTTCATTACCATCAGCATCAACATCATCACCATCATTATCAGTATTGTGAATAATGTCATTATCACCAACAGTGCTATACATGCCATCACCACCTTCACCACCACCATAAATAACTGGCATATATAAAAAAAAACATCTTATCTTATGCCTCAACAACAACCACTAGACAGATATTCTCAAGAAGATTTGAAAACAAACTGGAAGCAGGGAGGAAAAAAAGATAACAGAGAGTGCTTAAGCAACAAGGAGATAATCCTTCTTAAACCAAAAGGAAGAGAATGACAATGATGATGACACAACAATGATGACAGCCAAAACATTTCTGTGATGTAACTAGCGAGCAAGAAAGCTGAAAGTTTATCAGAGTGTTTGCCAGTGTCAAGAGGCAGAAGTTTTCACACAAACAAAACTAACTGGTTTAAGCTGGTCTGAAAATTGATTTTGTAGTTATTGTATAAGAGAAACTCGAAGAATAAATAGATGGAGGTGAAGGTCTGGAATCAGATTACCAGGAGTGAATGGTGGGAGAGCTTAAATGAAAAATGAAGAAATATGAGGCAAAGTAAATATAGAGAAAAAGTGTGAAGCATTGGATGAGGTGGAGGTAAAGATAGAGACGGATGGAGATATATATCTCACATATATGCATCAAAATATGCTCATACATTCGTACACATGTATATATACAAGCTTATACATATTCATACATACATATATATATGCATATATACTCATACATAAACATATATATATATATATATATATATCATACATACACACACATATATATATATATCATACATACACACATATATATATATATATCATATATACACACATATATATATATATCATACATACACACATATATATATATATATATCATACATACACACATATATATATATATCATACATACACACATATATATATATATATCATACATACACACATATATATATATATATCATACAT
>NC_068986.1:73464070-73467472 GCF_001194135.2 Octopus bimaculoides | reverse complement strand
ATATATATGCATATATACTCATACATAAACATATATATATATATATATATATATGCATATATGTATCATACATACACAGGTCAGATTACTGATGATCCCAAAGAGTATCAGAACTTACTGCCGAATGCTGTGCTTGCATTCTTAGTGTTGAAAATTCAAATGTGCCATCTTTACTGCTACTGACACCCAATTCCATAACATCTGTTGAGTTTATTCCTGCAGTTTTGTAATATCATTTCAAGCATATGTGCAACAACACTTCCCTTGGTTATGATGGTGTTGTTTATCTGTTTCTCAAACATAACAGCCTCTATTTATTGCACAAACTTTCACTCCTCTTCCAATTCTGCCTTAATAACTGTGTTACTCGAGAACAGTGAAAATTCCCAGCTTTATTTCCCAATTCAGAAAAAATGACCTTATATCACCTGTCAATTATCAACTAGTCAGTCTCATTAGCTACATTGCCAAGTTGATGAAGTCCTGTGCTAGAAATTCTGGAACACTCATAACCTTATTCAAGCTTCATAATTTGAATTTATCTCACACTCCAGCAGTTGTGGCCAACTCATGGAGTTTCTGTGAGACATCACTTGAATCACAGATAGCAACACTTGCATGGATGTTATCTATCTCAGCTTCACCAAAGCCTTTAATTCTGTTCTATACAAACAACTTATGGCAAGGCTGTCTGCAATGGAGATGAAGACTTACCTTTATAACTGGTTGGAACACTTCATTCTCAGTCAAAAAGAGACAGTTATTGTACTAGGACAACATTCTGCACTCTATGCAATGATATCTAGAGTTTTGCAGGGATCTGTTCCTGACGCCCTGTTGTTTGCAGTATATTAACAAACTAAATTCAAACATAAAGCATGTTGCTGTGTTAAAATATGCAGACAACACTGAGCTCTACCCTGAGATAAAAATATGAAAAAAAAACAGATCTATCTGTTATAAATCTCTCCTGCAAACTGATCCAAATACAATATAGCAATGAACTGCTGATTGGAAGCTGAAGCTGTTTTTAAACAAGTGCACCACTATAATTATTTAGGAAGAAAGCTCCCAGAATTTACCTACAACCTTAAAAAGTCTGCTGGTGAACATGACCTAAGCATTATAATCAACAACGATCTGGTTAGACAAACCTTCTAAAATCATCAAAAAGGCTAAAGCTACTTCAGCATCATCCAGTAAACCCTTTAAGCTGATTACCAGCTATCTATTTAAAGTTACATGTGTGTATGACATGTTCACACTTACAGTTTGCATTTCCAGTCATCGAATGTCCATGTTATCCAGAATATCATTCTACTGGATGCTGTCCAGAGATGTGCAACAGACAAATACCTTTCATCAGTCACTTATCAATATAGGTGTTGGTGGCAGTGACATTTACTTGTATCCACATAGTTAATCTGTAGCAAATGACAGAGCCTCTTCATCTTGATGGGTGCAAAGGGCGCCAATGCTTGAGGTGGCTGTTCAGGCCAAAGGCAGTATAGAAGAGCTATTATTCTGAGTTCAAATTCCGCTGAGGTCAACTTTGCCTTTCATCCTTTTGGGGTCAATAAATTAAGTACCAGCAAAAACACTGGGGTTGATGTAATCAACTAGTCCCCTCCCACCAAATTTCAGGCCTTGTGCCTTCAGTAGAAGGGATTATTGTTATTATTATTATTATGATTATTATTATTAAGGCAGTGTGCTGACAGAATCATTAGCAGGCCGGGCAAAATGTCACTAAGCATTTTGCCCGTCTTGGTGTTCTAATTTCAAATTCCACCAAGGTTGACTTTGCCTTTCATCTTCTTGAGGTCAATAAAATAAATACCAGTTGAGTACTGGGGGTTGATTTAATCGACTTTTCCCCTTCCCTGAAATTGGTGGCCTTGTGCCAAAATTTGAAATCAATGCTGCTTGAGTGAAGAAGTAATATGTTAAATAGAACTATGAAAATGACTGAAAATTGTAAAAATTGATGAACAAGGAAATAGATGAGAATGTGCAAGAAATTGCTTGTTCATTGAGAAGAGAGAAAAAGAAGAAAAAAGAGATAAATAAATATAAAAGACAATATTCTGATCTATTCCAATGTCATTCACTGTTAGAGAAATATTAAGTAATCCAAAGAATAAAGCTAGCCAATCATTTTGTCTGGTCTTTCTCCTCTTTTCCAGAACTTTCTATCCATTATGTAATTCCAATAATGCTTAAATAAGTAAATTCTACAACCATAAACAGAATCACAATTTTATCCTTTTTCTTCCATTTTCCTTCATCTCTCTCTCTCTCTCTCTCCATCTATCTATCTCTTTGCTTTGCACACACACACACACACACACGCACACTAAACATACCAATGATAAAGCCTCCAATGATCATCCAACCTGCTAGAAATAACAGTCAATCTTCTTCAGATAACTTAAATAAAGAAATATTGTACAATATAGTCCACAGTACATTATTCCTAAATAGATCAGAAAGATGGTCATGACCAAAATGTCTTTGATCATAGGTCTGCTCAACCAGTAGCCTGCCTATGGCTAAACAACAACAACAAAACACATATCAGAAATGAAGAATTGAACCTAAACGTCAAACAGTTATAGTACCATATTCAGACTCATTTGAATATGTACTCACACACCTATGCAATCAATTGGAGGATGGGGGTGAAGTATTCTTTTTATCTACAGTCATTAGACTGTGGCCATGCTGGGGCACCACTTTGGACTTTTTTTTTTAGTTGAATGAATGGACCCCAGTATCTCTTTTTTTAAAGCTTAATACTTATTCTATTGATCTCTTTTGCAGAATCGTTAGGTTACAAGGATGCAAACACATCAACAGAGGCTGTCAAGTGGAGGTGGGGGAACAAACATAGACACAAAAACACACACACACATATATATATATATATATACACACACACACACAATGGGAAAGTGTTTTCTATTATAGCCTCAACACAGCCAAAACCTTGTCAGAGAATTTGGTTGATGGAAACTGAAAGAAGCCTGTCGTATATATATAAGTCAGTAAATGGTGGAGTTGTGTTAACCGCACGTGGAGAAATATTAGGAAAATAAAAAATAATAATAATAATAAGGCAGAATGCTAAACTGAAAGCATATTTTAATATAGATGTACATAAGGAAAATTAAAAAGGATTTGTAATCGGCTTTCATTGCATGGCAAATTTTCAAGAAGAGGGGAAATGAAAATAACGTTTTTTACAAAAATATATAAAAAAATAAATATACCAATACCTTATATTGTTTTTGAGTTTTTAAAGTTCAATGGTAATCCATATAGATAATTGTTAGATAGATTAGGATGCATGGAATTAAGAATCTTCCTGCTGACAAAGAGTCCAGAACTCCAACTAAAGAG
>NC_068986.1:73462085-73464042 GCF_001194135.2 Octopus bimaculoides | reverse complement strand
CACACACTTCCTGTTTTGACACCATACTTCCTGTTTTGACACCACACTTCCTGTTTAACACATAAACTCTCAGCCTTTTTTTAAACAACACGATTCTAAATTCCATGCATCCTAATCTATCTAACAATTATCTACATGGAGTACCATTGAATTTTAAAAACTCAAAGACAATATAATGTTTTGGTATATTTATTTTTTTATATATTTTTTATATTTTTGTAAAAAAAACATTATTTTCATTTCCCCTCTTCTTGAAAATTTGCCACGCAATGAAAGCCGGTTAGAAATCCTTTTTAATCCTCCTTATGCACATCTATATTAAAATATGCTTTCAGTTTAGCATTCTGCCTTATTATTATTATTTTTTATTTTCATATATATATATATTTTTTTTTTTTCTATGTGTGTGTGTCTTTGTATCTGTTTGTCCCCCACCACTGCTTGACACCTGATGTTAGTGTGTTTACATCCCCATAACTTAGCAGTTCAGCAAAAGCGAACAAGAGAACAAGTACCAAGCTTTAAAAAAAAAATTAGTACTAGGGTTGATACATTCAACTAAAAAAATTTCTTAAAGGCAGCGCTCCAGCATGGCCACAGCCTAGTGATTGAAACTAGTAAATGATTAAAGATACATACATAACAACTATGAACAGAACTTTCCTTTTCTAATTTTCCTTTTGTTTTACCAAATCATCACACCTAGTATTATCTTGGCAGCAATAAATAATTTACAAAGATCTAATAAACATTGATTCATCTTCATTCCATCGACTTCAGTATTCATTCTATTGTTACAATCTATTTTTCCCAAACATTACATCAGCCAATATAGTAAACTTTAGAAGGGTTAAAAAGAGATAACAAACCAAAGTATTAAAATCATATGGGTATATTTATATTTAGAGACCTTGTCTATCCAAGCTAATTGTAAAAGATGTTAAGGTAAAATTGTAATAAGGGAAATTGTGAGAACAGTAAGAAGAGGTCAAAGGTGAATACAGAAATGAAAATGAAAACTGATGTTGAGAATTATTTATTATTCACAACCGTTTCAGTGAGTTTCCCTCCCAACTCCAGATCAACTTTAGGTGTATCTGTCTTAGTTTTAGGTTCAATTCCATGCAACTGCATAAATGTTGAACTTTAAAGTAAATGACAGGCAGACAGACCTGAAGCTGATCAAGAGTAAAGCCATGTCATTAAAGAGGTCACAAACGGTGACAAAAGGACTTTGGCAAACACAACTGATTGGATGATTAACTGAGGGATTATTCAATCAATCAGTTAGTTGGTTAAATAGCTAAGCAATTTATGAATAATAAAGAAGTAAAATTGAATCAATGCGTGTGTTTATTGATTTCAAATTTTGGCACAAGACCAGAAAACTTTAGGGGTTGGGGAGGTAAGATAATTACATCAATCCAGTGTGCAACTGGTACTTATTTTAGTAACCCTGAAAGGATGAAAGGCAAAAAAACCTCAGCAAAATTTGAACTCAGAATGTAAAGATAGACATAATGCTGCTAAGCATTTTGCCCAGCATGCTAACGGTTCTGCCAGGTCACTGCCCTTCAGTGCATGTGTTTATTATTATCTATCTATCTATCATCATGGACGGACGGTAGACACATCGGCTCCCATGTAAGTTGCATTTTTCACCTCTTAAAAGACCTATTTTGTTTTAAAATTTTTGTATAAGTTGTGTATAACACAAAATACTTCGTGAACATATATTTTTCAAATCGGAAATAGCTCTATTTAGAGCCTTATTTCCAAAAATTCAAACATATCTTCCTCGTTCCTAGCCATATTCTTTAAAACGAATATGGCTAAGGTTTTCAACGAGGCCGACTTCCCGCTCCTAATGCCAGAGGCGAAAACACTTAATGCCGTTCCGCATGAACGCAGACAAGTGATGAAGAAGAGCAATGATTCTGAATCAACTGCTGCTGCC
>NC_068986.1:73454463-73456256 GCF_001194135.2 Octopus bimaculoides | reverse complement strand
TTTTTTTTTTTTTTTTTTTTTTTTCCTTCCTTCCCCCTCCCAAAAAGAAAAGCTCTACATTGTATTTGTCCCATCTTCGTTGAGCCCTGTGTGGCTAATAAAAGAAATGTATTATTAGCACATGACCCTCCTTATGAAGGTGCATGGCTCAGTGGTTAGAGTGTCGGGCTTGCAATCATGAGGTACTGAGTTCAATTCCCGGACTGGGTTGTGTGTTGTGTTCTTGAGCAAGACACTTTATTTCATGTTGCTCCAGTTCACTCAGCTGTAGAAATGAGTTGTAACATCACTGGTGCCAACATGTATCAGCCTTTGCGTTTCCCTTGGATATCATTGTTGGCATGAAGAGGGGAGATTGGTATGCATGGGCGACTGCTGGTCTTCCATAAAAGAATCTTGCCCAGACTTGTGCTTCAGAGAGTAACTTTCTAGGTGCAATCCCAATGTCATTCATGATGAAAGGAGGCCTTTATCCTTTACATTTTAATGACTCTCCCAGTATACAACAAAATCAGCTTCAACACAAGTTCACATCTGAATCTTGCAAACCAAATACAATAATGAGATGTTGGGAATTATTTGTGAGGGAAATGAATAAAAAAAAATATAAAAGGTCCATGCAGCTACTTTGTAAAAAAAAACATTCAAAAATAGGGATTATGTTGCTAATCTGTAACAGACTCATTCTAAAATATTAAAGTTCATTGCTATGCTGCTAATTTGTAACAGAGACATTGTGGAATTAGTTCTGAAAGGAAAAAAAATTACTGGAGTGTTTCCAGAAAAGTATAATGATCAAACACCACTTGACCATTTGAAAGAAGGGGAGAGAGAACAATAAGAGGCTGATGAAAAATGACTTGGATTAAAAAGATATAGTATTAAAGTAAGGAAGGAGAAAATGATGAACTGGTGTGGCTGTTATTGTCAGGGTGGTAGATTGGCAAACTCATTTGTGTAATTGATTAAATGCCTGCAGTAATTGGTTATGGCTCTTTACATTCTGAGTTCAAACCAAACCAAGGTCAAGTTTGCCTTTCATCTTCCTGAGGTCAATATAATTGAGACTATTCCCTCACCACAAATTTATGGCTTTGAGCCAAGGTCAGAAATTTTTTAAGAAATCATTATCATCATCATTATTATTATGGCCTTGTGCCAAAATTTGAAAACATTATTATTATTATTATTATTATTATTATCATTATTATTGTTATTATTATTATTATTATTATTATGAAGGCAGCAAGCAGACAGAATCATTAGAGCATTGGAAAAATGTTTTGCCATAATTCTTCCAGTCTTTACATTCTGATTTCAAATCCAAGCAAGGTCAACTTTCATCATAAAGTACCAGTTAAATACTGCAGTTGAGGTAATCAACTTTCCCCCTCCCCTCAAAATTGCTGGTCTTGTGCCAAAATTAGAACAATTATTATTATAATTGTTATTGAGTGAGAGAGCAGTGCATGCCATCAAAGTGACAATGGAGTAAAATATACAAAGCCCAGTATACCCACCATGACTACCCATCTGATAAGGGTGCAGCAGGCACATGCATCACAACCATATGTGTGCGACATTGTGATCTCATATCAAAATAAACAGCACATGACCTTAGAATTTTCTTCAGGTTGAGTAGCTCAGTCTGCTCAAAAGGTCCCTGAATAAGGGTTGTTTAAGTTTGATGAACGAAACACCCATGTTTCCAGAGGTGAATTATCCAAACCCCAAAGAATTCCTTTCAATACATGACTATGATGCTCCCCCACTACTTCTGTTCATGATCAGAG
>NC_068986.1:73443581-73454453 GCF_001194135.2 Octopus bimaculoides | reverse complement strand
TACATGACTATGATGCTCCCCCACTACTTCTGTTCATGATCAGAGATGCACATATCATCAGCAACTAAGGGACATGCTCAACTGGTTAAGGTCAAGCAATGGACAAGCAAATCTATGGTATTGAGTAGAATACTTGCTGTAGCCCAAACATTTATACCAAGACAAAACAATGTACATGATAACACTTCCAATCAGTTAAGATCAGAAGCCATGAGAGCCATTGCCTGGTACTGCATCAGGGCATAATTATTTTCATCATTGTTGCTTCGTTATATGAGCTGTAACAAGTTTACATGTCCATGCCAATGCAGTTATCTCTCATATACATTACAAGTGGTTCTTTAGCTACCTACATCTCTCAGCCCATCTGTGCCTCATCATTCACATGCCCTAACATTATACATCCAGTAGAGCTTGCTTCATTTCTCTCTAGCTTTTGTACATCTACATTCAGTATCCACATATCACTACACTGCAACTTCATATATACACATCATACAAACTACCTTTGGCTCAAGGAGAGAAATCCCTTGGGTGGAAAGTGATTTGTGTGAGTTATTGGAGTTTTATATATAAACCCCTCTCTCAGTTGAGAGATCCTAGTCATGCAGGCTTGTAGGTGTCAGTATCACATAAAAGAGCCCACATAAAAGCACCCATGCTGGTGCAGTGTAAAAGCGCCTGTGGTGCCATGTAAAAGTGCCCAAGCTGGAGTTACATAAAACTCTCTGTGTCAGTACCACATAAAATCACCCATGCAGGTACCACATAAAAGCCCCATGCCAGTGCCACATAAAAGCACCCATGCTGGCACTGTGCAAAAGCACTTGTGGTGCTATGTAAAAGTGTCCAAGCCAGTGTCACATAAAACTCCCTGTGCCAGTGCCACATAAAAGCAGCCATACAGGTACCACGTAAAGCCCCCATGGTGCCAATGCCAGTGCCATATAAAAGCATCCATGCTGGTACCACTCTGTAAAGTGGTTGGCATTAGGAAGGGCATCCAGTCATAGAAACCATGCCAAGACAGATGATTGGAGCCCAGGTAGCACTCCAGCTGGCCAACCCATGTCATCATGGAAAATGCATGTTTAATGAAGAGGATGATGATGACAATACACACACATATATGTATGCATGTATGAAGGCACACACGTGTGTGTGTGTGTGTGTGTTTGTGAAGAAAGACGTCATGAGATCATATAGCTTTCTGTTGTAACCAGTGGCAGCACTGGATAACTGCTAAGCGTTTTAATTAGTATGCACATCTGAATGAAACCTAATCAGTGATGATAATATAGTAATATAGTCTGAGGCAAGATAAGCTAACCTGTCCTATATGAAATAAAGTCTTCAAAATTGAAGCTCACACCTACTGGCTTGTGTGCATCATTGTCATTGTTTGTACAAAAATAAGACTTTAAACCAGAAAGTAAGACTCTAATAAATTAAATTTGTGATACTATATTCATTCTTGTTTGAAGTGATCTTTCACTTCATTCCAGTAAAAAACTTTGGATGAAGAATAAGGTGCCCTAGTATGGCTGCAGTCAAATGAATGAAACAAGCAAAAAGTACAAGAGTCCACTTCCCATTTGTTACTCTTATTTCTTTACTACCCACAAGGGGCTAGACACAGAGGGGACAAACAAGGACAGACAAACGGATTAAGTTGATTATATCGACCCCAGTCGATATAATCGGTACTTGTTTAATTAACCCTGAAAGGATGAAAGGCAAAGTCAACCTTGGCAGAATTTGAACTCAGAACGTAACAGCAGACGAAATACCACTAAGCATTTCACCCGGCGTGCTAACGTTTCTGCCAGCTCGCTGCCCATTTATTATTCTTAGACTTTAAGTCCACCTGAAAAAGGTAATATGATACAACATTTAGTATCCAAGCTACATCAGCATACAGGTGTATAATATATGTATATATGAATGCTTACGTAGTTGTATGGTAGAGAAGCCTGCTTCCGAACCATATCGTATTGGGTTCAATAACACTACTTAGTATTTTGGGCAAGTGTCTTTCGCAATCACCCTGGGCCAACCAAAGCCTTGTGAGTGGATATGCTAGATGAAAATCGAAAGAAGCCCATTGTGCGTGTGTGTTTGTAGCTTTGTCTTGTGATGATTGTAAATGAATACCACTGTTATACAGATGGTGTTGTTCATTTCCAGTTTCCCTTGAAAACATGTCTGGTCATGAGGAAATATTACCTCGCTTGGAAACAGGTGAGGGTTGACAAACAGAAAGAGCAACTGGTCTAAGAATAAAATCTGCCTTGACAAACTCCTTCTGACCCATCTAAGCATAGAAAAAGTGAACATAAAATTATAATGATTATGGTGATGATTATGATGATGGCAATATATATATATATATATATATGACACAAACATGATAGATGCTATATCAAGAAGCATATATACCACTCTGTGTGTGTGTGTGCATGAGTCGGCACACAAACACACACGTAGTTGATATTTCATCTTGTAGTGACCACACATGAATAACTTAGAACAAAGAATACTGTGACCCCAGATTTCACAATTCTGGTTTGGACCCCAATAGAAACCTTGAACCATAGAGTGTCACCTTATTATAACAAGTGTTCATACTTCCTTTCAAGGCATACACATGCTCACACACACACACACACACACACACACACACACAGTGGGAGAGCAAAACATAGTGGGGCAGAGTTTGCTAATTACATAATCTTGTTCACATTAATTCATACTAACATTAACGTACGTCACTCCAGGTGAACATGTGCATAGACATTGTCCTGCATACACACCCACAACTACACAATCATATCCACAAACACAGGTTTAAATAATCATTCAAATATGCACATGCATGCAGACATACACACAGGTGCACACACATATTACAGAGGTACATAAACCCAAAAACACAAATTTTATAGTCACACGCATACACATACTACAGACATACACAAATATAGAAACACACCAATTTTATAGACACACCTACACACACACACATACACACACAGATGCACACACATATTAAGGACACACAAATACAGAAGCACACAAATTTTATACACCCACACAAACACACACACAGATGCACACATATACATACACAAATATAGAAACACACAAATTTTATAGACACACACACACAGATGCACACACATGTTAGAAACTCACAAATACAGAAGCACACAAATTTTATACACCCACACATGCACACATATTAGATATACAGAACTATAGAAACACAAATTTTATACACACACACACACACATACACACATTATTATAGACACGCAAATACAAGTTTTCTCTATTTTTATATTTTATTTTCACACATATCTTTTGTTCTATATTTATATTTTTTATAGTTTCTTGTTACATTTTTTGAAAAATTTAATCTTACAGACAATTCACATGTTATGTCTTTGTCTTGCAAACTGTTTATCTACTTTATAGATAATTCTTTATTTAGTTACATTCAACAATTATTATATATGTAGAAGCACATGGCTTAGTGGTTAGGGTGTTGGACTCATAATCGTAACATTGTGGTTTCAAATCCTGGACTGGGTGATGCAATGTACTCTTGAGTAAAACACTTCATTTCACGTTGCTCTGCTCCTCTCAGCTGGTAAAAATTAGTAATCCTGTAATGGACCAGCACCTCAGCCAAAGAGGAATGTATACACCAGAGAAACAGGGAAACCAGCCCCGTGCTCCTTATGGAGTAACAAGGACAAACCAACAATAATATATACATCATCATCATTTAATGTCCATTTTCTATGCTCGTAAAGGTTGGATGGCTTGACAGGAGTTGACAATTCAGAAGACTGCACTAAGCTCTACTGTCTGCTTTGGCATGGTTTCTACAGCTGGATGCAGTATTAGTTTTAAATAGCCATCTGTGTATCATGCTCAGTGTTAGTACATTAGTATAAAACATCTTCTGTTGCATATATGTATGAAGCACAATTCTTGTACAGTAGTGAAATGGATGCAGAGGATTTGGTAAGATTAGAAAGAAATGAAGTGAACATGCTCAGCTAGGATGGGTAATGTTACTAAGCAAGAACAATGGCATACATATGAGATTAAAGAAAAAAAAAATGGGTGCAAGAATCAGATGTAGTCTGCAAGAAAGAAAAGTGCACCAATAGGGACATGATATATATGGAAGATGACAGATTGCTTACCAACCACATGGTTTCGGGTTCAGTCCCACTGCGTGGCACCTTGGGCAAGTGTCTTCTACTATAGCCTCGGGCCGACCAAAGCCTTGTGAGTGGATTTGGTAGACGGAAACTGAAAGAAGCCCATCGTATATATGTATATGTATATATATATGTGTGTGTGTTTGTGTGTCTGTGTTTGTCTCCCCAACATCGCTTGACAATCGATGCTGGTGTATTTACGTCCCCGTAACTTAGCGGTTCAGCAAAACAGACCGATAGAATAAGTACTAGGCTTACAAAGAATAAGTTCTGGGGTCGATTTACTCGACTAAAAGGCAGTGCTCCAGCATGGCCGCAATCAAATGACTGAAACAAGTAAAAGAGTAAGTGCCAAGAAATCCATGTGGAAAGAACTTATGGAAGTGGAAGATTGGTGAGAAGAGACAAAAAGCTGATTGACCTCAGGGTGTTGAATTTTAACAAAGACGATGAAGGAAAGAAACAAGTGGGGAGATGTTATGTTCGAGGAAACCTGTTCAACATGTGCATGTATGGAAAAAGTGATGGATTATGATGATGATGACAAACAACAGTGGTGGTAGTGTTGGCAGCAGTGGAGACAGCAATGACGGTAGTGACAGTAGTGGTGGTGACGGTTGGGCTGGTGGTATATTTGATGTATGCACACAATTCATATGGATGTTTGTTTATACAGAGGCATGCAAACCTATATAAATATATATATATATTTACCCATATACAGGAAACATATAATTGATTCAAATATACCCTACTAGAGGTCAATGACTACAGATCTATTTTCACTGGTTAAGACATGTTTACTATGTCACTATGAGAGATAAAGATTCTTCTTGGATACAAGATTATTTTCTTCTCACTGTAAATATTCATAAACGATGTTTCTATCGTTGACATTTCTGTCTTCTCCCATGTGTTTATGTGTGTGTGCATGTAAGAACAAATATACATACACATATCCACACACACACTCACACACACATAATAAAAAACAAACAAAAACTTCTATTGTGTAACTTTAACCATTCATCTATTTCACAATTTGCACTTGTATCTGCTATTCTTTATTGTGATTCAAAATACAGTTCATTGAATGAAAGAAGCAAAAGAGTTCTCTGGTTTACAAAAGGGCTAAATTGTAGTTTGCCATAACGTAAAATGAACCAGCGCTATATGAGAGACAACAGTAGGATTTCTTTGATTATTGTCAAATGAATGATAGCACAAAGATAAAGAATTAACAGGAGCCCATTCTAGGTAATCTGTGCCCTCTGGCAATGTGTTTTGTTTTGTCACACAAGTACATGAAAACAATTTTTGTAGTAAGGTTGCATAATATGTTTTGATAAATCAAAGAACCATTGTCAAACACCATCTTTAACTGGGTTACAAAGTAAGAAAACCTGAATTTTTTTTTTTTTTTTGTTTTGTAATACTGCTAAACAAACATCCAGCAATTCATTTTTACCACTTACTATTCCTTTTGGAGGGCCATGAAAGCAGGGTCCCCTCAGGCACCTCCTCTATAGAGTCCCATCTGAAGAGTCATTATGCTTTCTTGCTGGATTCTTAAGCATGACCAACTGAGAATATCTTTTATTTTTTTTTTATCTTTTACTTGTTTCAGTCATTAAACTGTGGCCATACTGGGGCACTGCCATGGGGAATTTTTTAGATGAATAATCAACACCAATACTTATTTTCTTTTTAAGCCTGACATTTATTTCTATTGGTCTCTTATACCAGACAGCTAAGTTACAGGGACATAAACAGACCAACACCGGTTGTCAAGTGGTGGGAGGGGGGGACAAACAAAGACATACACACACACACACATACATACACACACAATCAATTAATGCAATCATGGTTAGAAATAGGAAGCATGTAGTTCCAATGGAATTTAGATGTAGCTTTACTTGATATGAGAAGACAGAGCAGTAAGTAACTCAGCCTCAAAGAATTTTCAAAACATGCAATGGGATCTCTAGCAAATTAATAGGATGTGATGAATGTACAAGAGTGATGACAGCTTCTTTTATGCCCAAAGATCATGAGGAAGAGTAGTATGCCCTCAAGTAGCTATGTAAATCAATCCTTGATGCTATAAGGCGTTTCTTCTTATCTGTACTTATCTGTTTTAAAGTGAGAGTCAGTGAAGACAACCCAGTCCCACTCTTTAGATTTGGAAATCTGACTTCAGTGGCCCAACAGGTTAAGACGGCTGCGATGACCATCAAGCTGTGGGTTTTACACTGGAGCGGCCTTCTCCTAGGTGAATTGCCTCAGAAGGCAAGAGAGCTCCACTTCCCTGGGGTTACCAGAATGTTGTCAAAGAGGGTTCTAGACCACTCGAGGTTCTCCAGGAGTATCTTTTACTAGTTTCAATCATTAGACTGTGACCATGCTGGGGCACCACCTTCAAGAATTTCTCTTATAAAAATGAATTAACCCCAGTACTTATTTTTTAAAGCCTGGTATTTATTCTATTATTCTCTTTTGCCAAACCGCTAAGTTACAAGGACTTCAAAACACACCAAGTCAAGTGGTGATGGTGGGGAGAAAACAACACACACACACACACACACACACATACATATATGTGTGTTAGCAATGGAATCCTTGAAATTGCCATATGGTTCTCTTGAAATAGTGTGTTACATGCATTTGCTTGTAGTAAAAATACATTAAAAGATTTAGAAATGAGTGTAATGAAATAAGTTCAAGCTACTTCTGTCAGTCAGTAACAAAAATCTTTCTCTTTCTTGGAAGCCTACATTAGAAGTTCAATGTATCATAGCAATAAGTTATGGATAGCTAAATACAGAAAGAACAGAGGTTGGTAATAAGAACCTTTAAGTTTACAATATTAACTTGTAAAGAAAAGTGGAGACAAAAAGTTAGATGAAAGAATGAACATTAAAGGAATTGACCAAAGTATTGCAGGAGGGGAACTGAGATGGAATGGATAAATGATTGAAGAATACTGGGAGAGAAAGGTCAACAAAGACATAAAAAGAAATGGTAAGATCATACATCAAGATGATAAGTGTGACATACAAGTTGACACAGGATTGAAATGAGTGGTACATGTGGTACTGTCCAGTCCATATCTGAATGATAGAAATATCCCAGACATCATGATACTGAAGAAGGACACAGCCAGGATACTTGAAAGAATATTTGCATTAAAATACACAGTCTGGGCATGCATGTGTGTGTACATATATATATGTGCATATATATATATCATCATCATCATCATCATCGTTTAACGTCCGCTTTCCATGCTAGCATGGGTTGGACGATTTGACTGAGGACTGGTGAAACCGGATGGCAACACCAGGCTCCAGTCCGATTTGGCAGAGTTTCTACAGCTGGATGCCCTTCCTAACGCCAACCACTCAGAGAGTGTAGTGGGTGCTTTTACGTGTCACCCGCACGAAAACGGCCACGCTCGAAATGGTGTCTTTTATGTGCCACCCGCACAAGCCAGTCCAGGGGCACTGGCAACGATCTCGCTCGAAAATCCTACAGGAGCCAGTCAGGCGGTACTGGCAACGGCCACGCTCAAAATGGTGCATCTCATGTGCCACCCGCACAAGAACCAGTCCAGGGGCACTGGCAACGATCTTACTTGGCTTGCCGGGTCTTCTCACGCACAGCCCATTTCCAAAGGTCTCGGTCCGTAGTCATCGCCTCGGTGAGGCCCAATGTACGAAGGTCTTGCCTCACCACCTCAGCCCAGGTCTTCCTGGGCCTACCTCTTCCACGGGTTCCCTCAACTGTTAATACACTGCTTTATTTTGAGATTGCTAGTGTTAACAATACCAGCAAATAAAATACAGACTACACCAATGTATTATAAATTCTAAATCTAAAATTCACTGTGTTCTATGTATCACATCGATATTTATCTATTTATATGTATTTTTGTATTTATATATTTGGAATTTTTATATCCATTTTATAAATGTAGAAGAATATATGCATATATTTGATTTTGAGTGTGGTTATTAATTATGTTCTTCTAGTTTCCACTTGCATTGCCACCATTGAGATTATTAAGCAGTAGATATATATATATATATATATATATATATATACATATAGGAGGGATGACCACTAAGTGGACATCCAATATGCTAGATGTAGAGCCCATATGGTCTGACCACAATTTATGTATGTATTATGTAAGTGGTAACAATGAAACCGGGTACATGACTAATCTTTATATTTTGTATCTTTTCATTTGTCTTGCTCACTTACGTTCTGGCGTTTGCTGAATTTTCTTGAGAACAATGTTTTCTTAGTGGTCAGACCATATGGGGTCTACATCTAGCATATTGGATGTCCACTTAGTGGTCATCCCTCTTATATGTATGTAATATAATTTTTCTGAATCTTCAGATTTTTTCAATATGCTAGGCCACAGGTTTTAAATTGATATTAATCAAATTAATATTCAATTTTTCACCCTTATTATTTAAATTCATATATATAAATAAATACTAAGTATGACTAGGATGTTAGAACACCTACATTGTTAGAAATAATAGCTAAAAAGCTCCAATGCTATAGTTAAAGCACATAATTGTATACATATGTACTAACAGGGACTGTAATCCCCCAAAAGTACCGGTCAAGAATTCCCAATATTGACCGGTCAGTTTCAGCTGATTCTGTAACCTCATGAGTAGGTTCAGGCGATTACAGTTCCTGTCAGTACATATGTATACAATTATGTGCTTTAACTACATTGGAACTTTTAGCTCTTATTTCTAGCAATGTAGGCGTTCTAACACCCTAGTCATACTTAGTGACAATTATAGTATTCCTTTTCAGTAACACATTGCAGGCTGTTGTCTATATCAATTATATATGTGTGTGTGTGTGTGTGTGTGTGTGTGTGTGTATATATATATATATATATATATATATATATATAGATGCTGGTGCTATATTAAAAAGCACTCAGTTCACTCTGTAAGGTAGTCAGTGTAAGGAATTGCATCCAGCTGTAAAAACCCTGCCAAAACAAACATGGAAGTGTGCTGCAGTCTTCTGCCTGGTCAGTTCCTGTCAAACTGTCCAACCCATGCCAGCATGGGAAAAAGATGTTATGTGATGATGGTAGATGCAGACATGGCTATATGGTTAAGAATCCCACTTTTCAACTACATGGTTTCTGGTTCACTCCGTCCGCACAGTAACTATGGCAACTGTCTTCTAGCCCCAGCTCAACCAATGCCTCATTAGTGAACATGGTACACAGAAACTGTATGGAAGCTTGTTGTACCTGTGTGTTTATGTGTGTGTGTGTATGTGTGTGTGTATTTATAAGCCCCAATATTAGACTATTTTCTTTAGTCAATACACAGTGGTTGCTTTTAAGCTTTACACTTATAAAATATTATTACTATTTTTAAAATTGTCACTCTTCATCACTACTCAAATCATTGCAGAAAACACATATATATATATATATATATATATATATATATACATTGTTGTTGTTGGCACTCCGTCGCTTACAACGTCGAGGGTTCCAGTTGATCCGATCAACTGAACAGCCTGCTCATGAAATTAACATGCAAGTGGCTGAGCACTCCACAGACACGTGTACCCTTAACGTAGTTCTCAGGGATATTCAGTGTGACACAGTGTGACATGGCTGACCCTTTGAATTACAGGCACAACAGAAACAGGAAGGGTTCGCCACCATCCCCTGCCGCAGCCTCGTGGAGCTTTAGGTGTTTTCACTCAATAAACACTCACAACACCCAGTCTGGGAATCGAAACCACGATCCTATGACTGTGAGTCCGCTGCCCTAACCACTAGGCCATTGCGTCTCCACATATATACATATATACATAAATACATACATACATACATGTGTGTGCATGGGTATTTACCTTTGTGTCTGTGTTTCCCCACCACTTCCCATTCAACTGTTTGACAACCATTGCTGGGTTGTTTACATCTCAATAGCTTAGCAGTTTGGCAAAAGAGACCAATAGAATAAGTACCTGGCTTTAAAAAAAATAAATGAATACTAGGGTTGATTTGTTAAATTAAAAACCCTTCAAAGTACTACCTCAGTATGGCCAAAGTCCAATAACTTAAACAAGTAAAAGGCCTCTTTTTGTCTGTGTTTGTGTCCCTACATCCAGCCATCACTTGACACCTGATGCGGGTATGTTTATATCCCCATAACTTAGCAGTTTGGCAAAAAGGACCAATAAAATAAATACTAGGCTTACAAAGAATATGACCTGGGGTTGATTTCTTCAGCTAAAACACCCTTTAAGGCAGTACTCCAGCATGGCCACTTTTTGTTGTAGAGTGGTTATGTGCCTTCAGCCATTTGAGTTTGATGAGTCACCTATACTGCTAAGCACTTTATAGGTGCAAAACCTATGGTCACTTTATGACCAGCCAAAACTTTCAACTTCCAAAAAATATACATTACTGCTCCAATACTTCAGAGTGTGCTTCTTTTTCAGATATACGAAACTTACTGATGATATATATATATATATATTTCGTTTTTGGATTCCCCAAACACAACAGTATATATATATATCATCTGTCCACCAATGCAGTGTTGAGCATTCATTCTCATTTTCCAACATT
>NC_068986.1:73437870-73442941 GCF_001194135.2 Octopus bimaculoides | reverse complement strand
GGTCCATTACCTATGTTCAAATAAAATCTAATGTTGTCTATCAGGCTGCCATTTAAGTATTTCTCAAAGAGGATCAAATTCATAAGTAAAATTTGGGTTGTTGCCATACTACTCCTGGTACAGAGATGATTTTCTAAGAGATCTCATATCTCTTAAAAAAAAAAAAAAAAAAATTATGGTTGATATCTCTTTAAAAGAGGGGAAAAAAAATACGTGGTTGATAATGAAGAAGTCAATATTCTGTTACATATATCCTTTAACAATAATAGGAATATATGAAATTTCTTTCAGTAAAGATGAGGAGATAACGTTTCAACACTAGATTGAGACTTAATTACAGAAATAATTAATTAAACACTCATCTATCTTTGCAACTTAATTAAACATGATAGTCTTAGAGATATTATTAAATCTAATAAAATGATGGCATTATTATTATTATTATTATTATCATTATTATAATTATTCCTGAAGATTTGAGACTAATTATAGAATAACAGACTAGAAGATGTACCATTTACTTTGTTACTGAGTACATATTCTACATGATTCATCTTTGATTATCATCTTGCCTCATTTACTAAATAAATAGTAACATGACTTGCTGGTTTTACTCTCTATGTCTTTACATAAAAATACCTTGCTCCTGTAATCTTAAATATTATCAATATTACAGCAGTTCATTGGCAGAAGTGTTAACGAGTCATGCAAAATGTCTTATAGTATTTAGTTCAAATCACACCAGGTCACTTTTACTTTTTACCCTTTCAAGAAGGCAAGACAATAAAACAAGTACCAGTTACATACTAATTTGTTGGTCATATACCAATATTAAAAATCATTGTTATTATTAATTTTAAATTTTGGTACAAGGCCAGCAATTTCAGGGGAGGGGATAAGTCAATTACATCAACCTTCACACTCAACAGATACTTGTTTTATCTGCCCCGAAAGGATGAAAGGCAAAGTCAACCTCAGCAGAATTTGAACTCAGAACATAAAGATGGATGAAATACCATAAAGTATTTTGCCCAGCATGCTAACAATTCTTCCAGCTCACCACCTTAATCATTATTATTATTATTAAAAAGAAATCATTACTACTACTACTACTACTACTACTACTACTACTACTGTAGTTATAGACTGGCAAAATCTTGTACCTATATCACATTAGAATTGATGCAACATTGGACAAATAGCCTTACAATGCCTGATGAGGCGGTGAAATTACACAATGTAGGATGTAATCCATAATGCTTACATTGGATAAAGATTCCCAGCAAAACAATTGTCACCAAATTTAAAACTCTTTTTTTTTTCTATTATTACTTCACATCACACCATGCATTCTACCATTCATTGATTCCTGGTAAAGAACTGGAATTGTGATTTACAAGTTAACAGTGACTGGTCTTCATCACTCTTTATAAACTGATAACACATTACTTTAGTGTTTGCTCTGCATAATTCTGTCTAGCCAATCAATGGCATACTACAAGCTGATATAACTTGATTCTTTATGAATTCTATATAATCTTTCATCCTCTGACACAAGTTCCCCTCCTCAAATGCCACTGCCCTTCTCAAAATTTCTTGTCTTACAAGTTACTTGGTGACCCTTCCAGTGCTGGTGCCATGTAAAAAGCATGCAGTATGCACTGTAAAGTGGTTGGCATTTGGAAGGGCATCCAGCTGTAAAAATCATGTCAAAACTAACATCGCCTGTGCTAGTGTTACATAAAAAGCACTGAGTCCACTCTGCAGAGTGTTGGTATTATGAAGGGCATCCAGCCATAAAAACCCTGCCAAAACAGATACAGTCACCTGGGGTAGTTTTCTACCTGGCTGGCTCCTGTCAACCGTCCTACCCATGCATGAATCGAAAACAGATGTTAAACATTGATGGTGATGATGACGATGATAATGATGTGTGTGTTTGTGTGTGTGTGATGGTGCATGGCTCAGTGGTGAGAGCATCGGGCTCACTATCATGAGGTACTGAGTTCAATTCCTGGATCAGTCTGTGTGTTGCGTTCTTGAGCAAGACACTTCATTTCACGTTGCTCCAGTTCACTCAGCTGTAGAAACAAGTTGCAACATCACTGGTGCCAAGCTGTATTGGCCTTTGCCTTTCCCTTGGATAACATCGGTGGCATGGAGAGGGGAGGCTGGTATGCATGGGTGACTGCTGGTCTTCCATAAACAACTTTGCCCAGACTTGTGCTTTTAAGGGGAATTTTCTAGGCGCAATTCCATGGTCATCCATGACCAAAAGGGTTCTTTACCCTTACTCTTTATACATGTATATATATTAAAATATATACATAGGGCAACAGGCTGGCAGAATCGGTAGCACACTGGGCAAAATGCTTAGCAACGATTCATTTATCTTTATGTTCTGAGTTCAAATTCTACTAAGGTCAACTTTTTCTCCATTTCGAGGTCGCTAAAATAAGTATTGGTTGAGTACTGTGTTCAGTATAATTGACTTACCTCTTCTCCCAAAACTGCTGGCCTTGTGCCAAAATTTGAAATCAATATTAAAATATATAGCTGATCTATGTATTGGTAGTAGTTAAGCTGTAGTAATGATGGTAATTAAGCTAGAGTATTGGTAGTAGATGAGCTGTAGTATGGGTGATAATTGAAATGAAGTGCTGATGATAGATGAGCTGTAGTTGAGCTGTAGCAGCAGTAGCAGTTCAGCTGTAGTATCAGTGTTAAATGACATGTAGTATTGGTAAATGAGTCGTATTAATAGGTGAGCTAGTTGAGCCATAACAAAAAATGAGCTATAGTACTTGTTAGTAGGTGATCCATAGTGCATATCAACAGAAGAGCTATAGTGTTTATTAATAGTTGATCTGTAGTGCATGTCAATAGAAGAGCTATAGTATTTATTAGTAGCTGATCCGTAGTGCATACCAATAGAAGGTCTATAGTATTTATTAATAGTTGATCCGTAGTGGATATCAGTAGGAGAGATGTAGTACTTAATAGCAGGTGATCTGTAGTGCATGTCAATAGAAGAGCTATAGTACTTATCTGTAAGTGGTTCATAGTACATATTGCTAGGTGAGCTGTAGTATTTATCGATAGGTGAGCTGTAGAATGCAAGTCATAATAGGTGAGGTGTATTAGATTTAAACTATCTTCTCTACTAACCTTTTGATACAAGGAAGAATTTCTGGCAAATATAGAGATTTTTTTTCTTTTTCCTAAAAGAGATTGATTGTCTTCATTTAATCTACTTATTGTTTATTTAGATTTAGCGTACATTTTATACACAGAGCTCAGTGGTGGGGACGAAAGGTTAAGTTGATTAATGCAAGAATTTGAACTCAGTGTTGGTGTTGGTGTCGTTAGTATTATATATTTACTATTGTCTACTGTCCTTCGTCAGAATTAATATTGTTAAATAATTAAATACTGTTATTATTGTTATTGTTGTTGATGTTGCCACTGTAACCCTGTAGTATTCAAGGAATAAATCATTACTAATAGTATTTGGGTGACTTTCATCTCAACACTTCACAATTAAAGCATTATTAGTATTAGTATTATTATTTCAATGGCAGAAGTATAGTCCTGAGAATTGTTTTGTGTGCTGTTATTTATCTTGCTTGACTTTTTCTTTATGATTTGGTGGAAGGCTGTGATCGCAGCGGTAGGGGTGGTGATGGTGTTAGCTGTTTTTATTGAGGTGGTGATGGTGGCAATGATGATGTTGGTGTCATTGGTGGTGGCGGCGACAGCAATGGTGGTGGTGGTGGTGGTGGTGGTTGTAGTGACAGTAGCATTGATGATGGCGATAGCATTAATGATGATGGTGATAGTGTTGGTGGTGGTAGTGACAGTGTTGGTGGTGGTAGTGACAGTGTTGGTGGTGGTAGTGATAACAATGGTGGAATTTGGTCATCATTATCATCATCACCACTATCATTATCATCAGAGAAAATCATTAGAGTATCTGATAAAATGCCTTCCTGTAATTAGATTCGATCCTTTACATTCTGAGTTCAATCTGAGGTCAGCTTTGTCTTTCATTCTTCTGGATCAATGAAACAGAATACCAGTTAAGTACTCAGGTCATTTAGATTGACTGTACCCTTTCCCATTACAGCTCCCATCTGGAAATGAATTTTGTTTATTTGTGTATGTGTGGCCCCTACCTATAACCAACCATACCCTTCCCCTACATGGAAATCTATAATTATAATTATTAGTAAGTATTGACAATGTACACTTATATAGCTGTATTGATAGATCTTATCAAATATGTACTATATAATTAAGTACTAGATTGTTATTATTATAAAATGTACATATTACTATTATTATTATTCAAGGCGGTGAGTTGGCAGAATTGTTAGTACACCCGGCAAAATGCTTAGTGGCATTTCGTCCACTTTTACATTCTGAGTTCAAACTCGACCAAGGTCAACTTTGCCCTTCATTCTTCTGGGGTCATTAAATTAAGTATCACTGAAACACTGGGGTCGATGTAATCAACTAGCCCCCTCCCCCAAAATTGCAGGTCTTGTGCCTTTAGTAAGAAGGATCATTATTATATATAATATATATTAGCATTATTTTATTACTACATATATAATACATATAGTGGAGGCGCAATGGCCCAGTGGTTAGGGCAGCGGACTCACGGTCATAGGATCACAGTTTCGATTCCCAGACCGGGCGTTGTGAGTGTTTATTGAGTGAAAACACTTAAAAAGCTCCACGAGGCTCCGGCAGGGGATGGTGGCGAACCCTGTTGTATTCTTTCACCACAACTTTCTCGCACTCTTACTTCCTGTTTCTGTTGTGCCTGTATTTCAAAGGGTCACCCTTGTCACACTGTGTCACCCTGAATATCCCTGAGAACTATGTTAAGGGTACTCGTGTCTGTGGAGTGCTCAGCCACTTGCACGTTAATTTCACGAGCAGGCTGTTCCGGTGATCAGATCAACTGGAACCCTCGACATTGTAAGCGATGGAGTGCCAACAACAATAATACATATAGAATTAGTATTATGTTATTATATAACACACACACATATATATATATATA
>NC_068986.1:73436777-73437703 GCF_001194135.2 Octopus bimaculoides | reverse complement strand
TTATTATACACAGTACATATTATTCTATATAATGCATAATATGTATTATAATCATATATTTTTATATATTATAGGTATATTTAGTAGTGAATGAAGAGACACCATTTCTATTATATCTGAAATATCAACAGGAATTCCTTTTCATAAACACCTGTTGTTTTTAAAACACAAACTAAGAGAAAGAAGAGAACAAAAAGACTCAGAGAAAGACAAACTGAGTGAGTGAGAGTAAAAGAGAAAACAAATGAAGATAGAAAAGTGAGAGGGAGAGAAAGGTTAGGGAATAGAGAGAGACAGAGAGTGAACAAAGCGAAAAAGCCATCGTATTCTTTAAACAAGCTTTTGTCCAGTGTTTAGTTTTCTTTCAACAGAAAACAACCAAGATAAAAATCAATGACTTAACTAACTGGCTTAGAATCAAAGTATTTGGCTTATATATTGAACCTGAGGGTACAGAGCACACAGTAAGTGATGGCACAAAGTTGTGGGATGATGTATGAGGAGTGTTTGCTATAAGCAGTCAGATACTTAAGTAAAATTACTTGAGCTATCTAGAAATATTTGGAAATACATGTGTGTATTTGTCTATACATACATATACATAAATATACATATATATATATACACATAAATATATATATCTATATATATATAAAACAAATAATGAGTATATGCATATATACGTACAGGTATGTGCATACCTACGTCTACCTGTATATATAGGTGCATATCTGGGTACAGGACATTGCAAACAAAATGTAGACAAAAAAATAATAATAACCAGAGTACAGAACACACACAGGCCACATAGAGAACGTTTTCCTTCATCAGCTGCCCCCATTCTAACACAGGCGTTTCGAAGAGTAGGGCAGGACGCATCGTTAAAATGGCTCTTCCCACGGACCACAAATTAAATTTGTATACAC
>NC_068986.1:73433876-73436396 GCF_001194135.2 Octopus bimaculoides | reverse complement strand
TATATATATATATATATATATATATATATATATATATATATATATATATATATATGAATGTGTGTCTTTATGTCTGTGTTGTCCCTCCACCACCACTTGACAATCAGTGTTGGTGTTTACATTCCCATAATTTAGTAGTTTGGCAAAAGAGACTGATATAATAAGTATCAGGCTTTAGAAAAGTAAGTAATGGGGTGGATACATTCGACTGAAAAATTCTTCAAGGTGATGCCCTAGTATGTCCACACTCTAATGACTGAAGCAAGTAAAAGATAAAGATATTCATGTGTGTGTGTGTGTATGTGTGTGTGTGTGTGTGTGTTAAATGAAATGAGACAACAAAACTAAGGCTCTGTGGATTTTTTAGGACATTTATAAAGAGAAAGATAGTCTTACAGCTGTTTCTAGGATATTAGGGGTATCCCTTCATCAGAGACGATATGAGTTAACCAAAGGGAAATAGTAGAGTTCAATATAGGGAGTTATTTTGGAAAAGGTTGAATATAGGTAGTATAAAGGGAAATAAAAGAATAAAAAAAAATATATGTTGGATGTTACAGTTGCAGTTCCATTATTCGAGGAAAGTGCTGTGTGGAATGGGTAGAAATGCTTCTTGCCCATGGTATGTTCATGGTATGTTATTACAAGTGGATAGTAATAAAAAAAAAATGAACTCTTATTGGAATCTACATACCATGGACAAGAGGCATTTCTACACAGCACTTTCCTCGGATAATGGAACTGCAACTGTAACATCCTACATATATTTTTACTTTTATTTTTATTCTTTTATTTCCCTTTATACTTCCTATATCCATCCTTTTCCAAAATAACTCCTGATATTGAACTCTACTATTTCCTTCTAGTTAACTCTCTTATATCGTCCTTGATGAAGGGGTATCCTTAATATCCCAGAAACAGCTGTTAGACTATCTTTCTCTTTATAAATGTCCTAAAAATTCCACACAGCTTTCGTTTCGTTGTCTCATTTCATTTAATATATACATGCTCATACAAGACCTGCATTACACTCCTCACTCATATTATTATCGAACCGTGAGTCTAACTAGGGTCCTCCCATAGCACTGACATGCCATCTTGGGTCTTACCTGCCATCTTGGATCTTCAGCATACTAACACCTCTCATATATGTATATCATTGGCTCGTCCTCATTTTTAAGGATGTCTTTCTTTGTTTGTGCTTCCCCATTTAAGTCAGTGCCTCTGGTGACTGAGAAGAATGATTTTTGCATGGGACAGCTGTCCACAAAAGTCACATTTGATGGTCAGTAGTGGGCTTTGTTGGAATCAGCAGGCGTTTCATTGTAGCCTAGCTGTTTAGCTTATTCATTTCTTAGAAAATATTTTTCATAATGTTCTATGGCCATCTTGATGCGAAACCATGCAGTACTGTCTTCTGCATGTTGCTCCAAGGATCTAGGGTCAATGTTGGTACTCTTCATTATCTTTTACAGTTGGTCTTTGCAGTGTTGCATGGGGCAGCAACATGATCTCTTGCTGGAGCTATTCATCCATATTCTTTTACTTGTTTCAGTCATTTGACTGTGGACATGCTGGAGCACCACCTTAAAGGGTTTTTTAGTCGAAGAAATCGACCCCAGGACTTATTCTTTGCATGCCTAGTACTTATTTTATCAGTCTCTAATGCCAAACTACTAAGTTACAGGGACATAAACACACCAACATCAGTTGTCAAGTGTGATGGTGGGGAGACAAACAGAGACACAAACACACACACATATATACAAGAGTTAAGGATTAGTGTAGATAAGATCCAGGCTACATATGTTTCATAGCAAGTAGAAACTTAGAAGTGGTTATTCACACACCTGGCAACCCTGGTCACCCACCATGAAATATATCCACAACCTTCCACCTCAATAAACCACTATTGTCCCTGAAAGTTTTGTCTTTTATATTTACTACGGATTGCTTAAAGCTAACTTTCTTTCTACACCTCGATCCTTGGATCTGATATATATATATATATATATATATATGATGGGTTTCTTTTAGTTTCTGCCTACAAAATCCACACATAAGGCTTTGATCAGCCCAAGGCTATCGTAGAAGACACTTGCCCAAGGTGCCACACAGCAGGATTGAACCTGGATCCATGTGGTTGGGAAGCAAGCTTCCTACCACACAGCCATGCCTGTCCTATATAAATCTAAGTAACAAAACATGGATTCAAGTAATCCAGTAGTACTCATAAAAAAAGCTCCTTCATGTATCATTCTACAAACCATATAGAATATGTACTCATATACAAGACAAAAGAATAAGGAGTGTATATATGAGTGAGTGGACAAGCAAAAGTAAAAGGCACTCAACACATTTTGTAGGAGTTACATGTACTATTTAAAGCAATTTGATTCAGCTCCATGTGACTTAAAGTTTCACAGGTCTCAGTCAGAAGCCCATTTCTTTCAGGCTTAGATTACACACACACACACGCACACACACACACACACATATATATATATATATATATATATA
>NC_068986.1:73406278-73433449 GCF_001194135.2 Octopus bimaculoides | reverse complement strand
TGTGTGTGTGTGTGTGTGTGTGTGTGTGTGTGTGTGTGTGTGTGTGTGTGTGTGTGTGTGTGTGTGTGTGTGTTTATGTATGTGTGTGTAAGAGAGAGAGGGAGAGAGAGCATGTGTGCTTATACACACACACACACCCTTTGTTCAACTAATGCCAGTATGGAAAACGGATGTTAGATGATAATCATGATAACTGATTAAATTTGGTAGATGGAAACTGAAAGAAGCCCACTCTGTGTGTGTGTGTGTCCACCACTACCACTTGACAATTGATGTTGGTGTGTTTACATCCCTTTACCAGTTCAGCAAAAGAGGTCGTTAGTATAAGTACAAGGCTTAAAATAGAAAGTTTGCCTCTCAATATCTATTTCCCTATACAGGAAATGCTAAATGGTCCATGAATTTGAGTTTATCCCAAATTGTCATGCACAATAATAGCAATATAGCTGAAATAAAATAGGGGAGAGGTCAATATACTGAATACAAATGCCCTAGGAACTCACATAATATGGTGAGTTGGAAAATCATCTTATTTAAGTAATCCTTGGTTTGACTGCCTTCAACTTCACATTTCCTCACACAGTTCACATTGGTTATTCTCAAGTTGTTATGTACCAAGTTAGTTAGAATTCAGTACAGTAATCACATTTAACCCTTTAGCATTTAAACCAGCTATATCCAGCCCAAATATTCTACCTGCTTTATGTTCAAACTGTCAAGATCTGGCCTCTCACACCTACCCTATAATGTCATTGTAAAAATATACAATCACATCACCAAAATTTTGAAGTTACAAGATGATGTATGATTAATTAAGCTTTGTATTTGACAGAATAATCTGAATGCTAAAGGATTAAACTGGTTCTATCCAGCCCAAATATTCCACCTGGTTTATATACCCTATAATGTCATTCTAGTAATATGCAATCACATCTTCAAAATGATGTGCATGGTAAAGTAATCTGACTGCTAAAGGGTTAATCAGTTGGTTGAGCAAAGAATTCATTTAACATCTCTAATTGTATACAACCCATCTTGAAAATATGCTACCATAAGAATTTAGAAATTCATTTAGAAATGAAAACAAATGATCTCTAATATAAACTGAGTGTCAGGAAGATTAGTTTGCAACATTGAGTTGGTTAAATAACTTCATACAAGAGCTATGATGATTTGTAATAGCTGGTTTATAGACGCTATTCAACATAGAAAAAGAATATGATCGTGTGACCTTGAACTTCATATATTTCCTTAACTCAGTAACACACAATTGAATTACAGTTGTCTTAATGGTCACAAGTTCAAAATATTTTCATTGTTTGAGTCCACTTTTATAGAACTGTCATTATAAGAAAATATTAAATTCTTTCATACAAAAAAAAAACAATATAAAAGTTCTGTAGATTCCTCATCATTCTATAGACTACTAAGTTCTGGTGTGTGGTGAAAAGATCAGAAACACCTAGAGAGCTACTACACCACCTGATGCGAATTCAACTGCTGCATTCAGAGACAGAATACAGCAGAATACACCACCCACCCCAAATATGATCATAACTTGATCATGTAAGCGTAACCAGAGTTGACCTGGAGTTAAATAATAACTAAAATAGCCTTTATTGTAAATTATAATAAAACAGCTCTTATAAATTATAAAGTCTTTACATAATGTAAAATACAACATTCATGTATAATAGATTTCTCTAAACTAGCTAATATGATACATCCCAATTTCAGTGACATGGCATGTTGTCTTAATCTTGGTCACCTGGCATGGTGACCCCCACCTTTTGACATTATGATACCTTAATGACATTCAATGTTATCCTAACTGGAGTAAGATAGTAATGCAATTCTTAAAAGTAACACGTAATTAATTCAATACCATTTTAAAAGAAGTAAAAATTAGTAGGACATTCCAGAGATATAACACATTAAGACAAGCTGAGCAGGATGTGACCACAGAAATTTAACACACCAAACTAGACACTCTAAAAGATTTGACTCAGTTTGTTACCCTTCGTGATAACTCCCCTGATCCAACCCTAAATTATTACAGAACATCACAGGAAGCGGAGTAGGGTGTACAGAAAGAAGAGAAATAAGCAACCCACATTGTTGTGTGTTGTTTTTCAGACAGTTTCCAAATAGCAAGGGGGGCCATGATATTGTGTTCCTTCCTTTTAAGTAGTTAAGTGATGCATCAATAGTAATGCATGAACATACTGCAAGCATGGAAAAGTAGATGTTAAAACAATAATGATGGTGATGCTGACTACAGTCTTTATAAACATCAACTCAACAGTCTTCAATAATCTGTCAAACAAAAGCAACATATAGAGCATTAATATTTGCAATCACCTGACTGGCCCTCATGCCAGTGGCACGTAAAAGCACCCACTACACTCTGGTTGGCGTAAGGAAGGGCATCCAGCTGTAGAAACTTTGCCTGATCAGATTGGAGCCTGGTGCAGCCTTCTGGCTCGCCAGCCCTCAGTCAAACCGTCCAACCCATGCCAGCATGGAAAGCAGATGATGATGATGATGATGAGGAATTAAAGGTAGCAAGCTGGTAAAATCATTAACAAGTCAGGCAAAATGTTAGCAGCATTTCATCTGTCTGCACATTCAAATTCCATTGAAGTCAACTTTGCCTTTCATTCTTTCAAGATCAATAAAACAAGTACCAGTTGAACAGTGGGGTCGATGTAATCGACTTACTTCCCCTACTGAAATTGCTGGCCTTGTGCCAAAATTTGAAATCAACATTTGCTGTAATTCTTTTCTACTCTAGGCACAAGGCCCGACATTTTGGGGGAGGTGGGGGCCAGTTGATTAGATCGACCCCAGTACGCAGCTGGTACTTAACTTATCGACCCTGAAAGGATGAAAGGCAAAGTCAACCTTGGCAGAATTTGAACTCAGAACATAAATACAGACGAAATACTGCTAAGCATTTCACCGAGCATGCTAACGTTTCTGCCAGCTCACCACCTTAACATTTGCAATAACTAAGTGGTTAGGCAGCTTCATGGTTTTAAGTTTGGTTTTCCCACTGTCATATAAGTTGGACACATTTCACAGTATTTCAGCATTTATTACAATCCTTTATAACAAAGAAGAAATCTACTAATCATTGTTGAGTCATGACATTTGAGGTAGGAGGGGCAAGGTTTCTTTTTAAAGCCTATCATTCATAATTCTTAGTCCATTTTCCACACTGTCATTTAGGCTGGACACATCTCACAGTATCGTAGCATTTGTTATAATCCTTTGGCATGTAAAAAATCTAGTAACAGAGAAATCTACTGTTCCTGATTGGTGTTTGTCATTTGAGGCAGGAAAGGCAAGGTTTTTTTTTTTTACAACCTAATATCATTGGTATCAAGTTTTTACATTTTAACAACACTTCATGTCATGGACTGAGTGTATTTTATTACATTACCAGTACTAAAGTTGTCATCCACAACACAGTCAAAACGTCTCCTCCAACCAATCTTTTATCTTATTTGTTTTAGTAATTAGACTGTGGCCATGCTGGAGCACCACCTTGAAGAATTTTTAGTTGAATAAATTGAAATTGACCCGAGTGCTAATTCTTTTTATTTGTTTAAGCCTTGTACTTATTCCATTGATCTCTTTTACCAAACTGCTAAGTTACAGGGATATCAGCACACCCACAACAGTTGTCAAGCAGTGGTGGGGGACAAACACTGACACAAACACACACGCACATACATAAATATATATATATATACAACAGGTATTTTTCCGTTTCCATCTACCAAATCCGCTCTCAGATTTTATCCAGAGTTACAGCTCTGTCAGACTGACTATCTTCTCTATGATTTATACAATCCACATCTCCACGGTCAATTTATTTTCATTAGATGAATTTCAACCTAGGTCTGTTCTTTGAAAAGTATTTCATCCTGGATGACAGATATCGTTAAGGTAACAGAGTTTTTAAATATGAAAATTTCATATCTATTCCATTCTAGAAACACCATTTCCCTAAGATACTAACTTTTAGAACCCAATATGATATTTTAACTAAATAAATTTGAATTTAAAAAGTCTACAAAGCTGGTTGCAACTGAGAAGAAGCAACAATCTTGACAATGCATTGTGTCTTTAATGAGTCAATTCTCAAAGTCTCCAGTCTTCCTTACTGTATATAGGACATTGAGGCGGTATAGTTTTATGAAACACTGTATGCTAGATACCATGGAGAGCTATAATTAGCAGAATAATAAATAATAGGTACCATGAGAGGCTACAGTTTACAGAACACTATATACAGGTACCATGGCAAGATATGCTTTATGAGATATCGAATATAAATACCATAGAAAGGTACAGTTTTGGGGGAAACTACATAAGAGTACACGTCATTACAGGTACAGTGCAGAACAGTGGGATATTCTAAGTAAGTACAATGGGACGCTGTAGATAATGACAAAAGTTTCATTTTTTGTTGTTTAGTCCCAGTTTACCTCTGATCATGCAAATCAATGATCAACTCCAAGACAACTACATCCCATCTTTTGCGGACTGTATATCTAAAACTACATTATCCAGTGAGTTTTTCTCTTTTTATTATGACAGTAAGATGTGACAGGAATGATATTTGTCTGCTATTTCTAGCAAGTTGTGCCACAATAGAGATGCCCAATGCTCACCTCATTATTTCAAGAAATGCTTCATTAGACTGCAACAATTATAAACTTAAATCATTCCACTGCTGTGGGAAAATGCATCAATAAGCAACTGAAATACATTATTCCTTACATTAATATACAAACACAGTTTTCACTTGTGTCTTAGTGATTACAAAACCTGAAACTTTCTTTTATTTCTGTTACCAACAAATTTTGTCTCTTTCCTTCATTTAACAATTTTGTTAATGTTAAATATTACCAGCAAATGTTATTGTATACAAGTAGCTAAAATGAAGTTCTCCTGAAGAGTCTCTGGAGGAATGTTACTTGGTGGGCAAGCCACTATTTCTCTGCATTGAGGTCATAGCTCCAGTACTACAAAACTATGATTAGAATGTCACAGGAAAGAGCCACAAGATACATTCTTCAAGTTGAATCAACTGATAGAAGACCTTAGAGGAGACTGAGAATCAAACTGTTGAGTAACAGCCATAGTCACAGTTGGACAAGTTTGGGAATCCAACTGGATAGTCTAATGGTGGTTGTCTCCGATAAGGCCCTATGGAGGAAGTGCCTAAGGGCTCTACTCTCATGACCATCCCAAGGACAGTGGACAAATAAGACAGATGGATGGAATGTTAGTGAAATATATTTATTAAAATTAAATTAAAAAATGCACAGACATGGTTGTGTAGTAAGAAGCTTGCTTCCCAACCACAATGGTTCCAGGTTCAGTCCCACTGTGTGGCACATTGGGAAAGGGTCTTCTACTATAGTCTCAGTCCGCTCAAAGCACTGAGTGTATTTAATAGACAGGAACTGAAAGAAGTCTGTCATGTGTGTGTCAATGTTTGTTCCTCACCACCGCTTGTCAACCGGTGTTATTGTGTTTACGTCCCCATAACTTAGTAGTTTTACAAAAGAGGCCTATAGAATAAGTACCAGGTTTTAAAAAATAAGTACTGGGGTCAATTTGTTCAACTGAAATATTCTTCAAGGTGGTGTCCCAGCATGGCCATAGTCTAGTGACTGAAACAAGTAAAAGATTAAAGATAAAGGTTACATTTCAATAACTTATTAAATCAACTAATTTTATTTTTGGATTTGGTTTGCAAGATTTTTTTTGTGATTTCATGTGTTGAAGAATATTCTGTTGTGTCTGGGGAGAGTCATTTTCTTATTGTGCCTTGAAATTTAACACACTCACCGTTAACATTTCCACTTATTTCTTATTTTTCTTTTCTTTTTTTTTTCTTTATCAATAGTCAAGACTATTGATAAGGTTGCAAGACGCAACGAAAATTTTAGGAAAATAAAAATAAGAAATAAGTGGAAATTTTAACGGTGAGTGTGTTAAATTTCAAGGCACAATAAGAAAATGACTCACCCCAGACACAACAGAATCAACTAATTTTATTTTACTATTAACTCCAAATTTTGTTTACAACAGGATTTATATTCAGGGCTGTCAGTTCAGCACACAAAAAATACAAGACAGCCAACAAAGTAGTCTGTATGTGGTCCTTTGACCAACTAGAAATAGCCATCAAACTTCCTTTAAATCACTACCACTAGTATCACCACCCCCTACTGTCTTAGGAAAAGGCAGAAATATTGGCAGACATTCAAACACCAATGCCTAAGAATTGAATCTAAATTCAATCATTCAAATGCCTAAGAATTGAATCTAAATCACTGTGTTCTGACTGAATGCAAGTATAAACACCCAAACAGGAATTTGTCAGGGATTGATGACATCAGCAAGTGGCTAGCCATTCAAATCCTTGATGGACACATTAGGACTTCTTTTTATCAGTAGCAGGGATGACCATCAAAAGCACAATAGACTCAGCAAATGCTGAACTCATTAGAATTCCAGTTGCTGTAATCAAGGTATTGATATGTCATTAATAACTTTGTATTTAGCATCCTCTGATAGCCCATTGTTTGTCCATTAACTGACCAGTGATTGTAACACAGCTAAAGTCAACTTGCTGCAGGAACTGCTCACTCAGCTATAAAATTCAATGACCTCAACAATACACTATCCAGTGCTCACACACACACACATCTGGCATGGACACACAAGAATTGATTCACTAGGTGTAAATATCTCCTGTCTGTCATTGTTGTAACAACAGCATTTTTCTGTTAATGATAGGTAAATATTTTTGTATCTGGACATTACATATATTCTTGTTCTTCTGTCAGCCAACCAAATATTTTGTCATGGCAAACACACTGGAAAATGACTGGAATGTCATGGCTAGATTACCTCTGATCATAGGTCAGCTAGCTCAGTTAATGTTACCTTGAGGTTAAACAACCGCATGAACCCATTTGGCACTGTACCACATTTTCCTGTCAAATCCTTTAATAAAATTTCCACACATCTTCTCATGTTACATTTTTCACTTCTAGTAAATTATGGGGTTTCGTGGGGTTTTAAGTTTTCTTCTGCTATTACTACAACTACATTACCATCACTACAACTATAACTGCTACCACCACCACCACCACAACTACTAATATTTCTACTGTTACTATCACAACCTCCATTTCTACTACTATTACTACATTACCACCACCACCTGAACTATTGTCCCCACACCACCACCACTATCACCAACACCACTCCTTCATATATAATTTCCTGTTTATTTAACTTTAAATTTGATTCATGGAAATGATATTTCCTCTGGAATTTACTGCAAGGTTGTTTAATTCTAAGAAAATTACCAAAATCACTAAAACTGCATTCATATTTACTATACACACACACACACACTATATATATATATATATATATATATATATATATATATATATATATATATATATATATATATATATATATATATTGATGGTTCCCCAGTTTCAACCAATGAGAATTCAATAGTTTGATCTACTAAATTGCCTGCTCCTTAGATTAGCAAATAAGTGGCTGAGCAGTTTACAGACACTTGTGCTCTTAACCCTTTAGCATTCAAATTACTTTGTCGAATGTAATGCTTATTTATTAATATAGTTTTGAATTAATCATGCATTATCTTGAATGTTCAAGATTTTGAAAATGTGGTTGTTTATTTTTAGAATAACATTGTAAGGGTAGATGTGAGAGGCTGGAGTTGGCCAGTATGAACATAAAACAATTAGAATATTTTGGGCTGGATATGGCTGGTTTAAATGCTAAAAAGACAACATAATTCTCAGGTAGAATTATCATGATTTAGAGTGTGTGATAAGAAAGTACTTTAGTACAATCCATTTGATGAGCTCCTTACAGTTTCTGTCAACCCAATTTCACACACAAAATATAGCACGATCAAAAGCTATAGAAATTTGCTCAAGATGCCTTGCCATGGGACATTATGGTTATGGAGGAAACTTCTTAATCGCTTGGATACATTGCAAATGTATATGTGTGTCAATGAATGGATGAATTGATGGATGGATGCATGGATGCATGGAGAGATGGACAGACAGACAAACAGACAGATAGGGTCCATCATGCTCTGTGAATTGATAGTCACTAAGGAAATAGATACAGGTGGGTAGGTGGATGGATGGATGGATAGAGAGAGAGAGAGAGACATAGAAGAGAAAAGAGAGAGAGAGGGAAAAGAGAGAGAAAGAGAGAGAGAAGAGAGAGAGAGGGGGAAAAGAGAGAGAGAGGGGAAAGAGAGAGAGAGAGGGAAAAGAGAGAGAGAGGGAGAGAAAAGAGAGAGAGAGGGAGAGAAAAGAGAGAGAGAGGGAGAGAAAAGAGAGAGAGAGGGAAGAGAGAGAGGGAAAAGAGAGAGAGAAAGATAGGTTCCATCATGCTCTGTGAATCGGTGTTGTTGTTGTTGGCACTCCATCGCTTACGACGTCGAGGGTTCCAATTGATCCGATCAACTGAACAGCCTGCTCGTGAAATTAACGTGCAAGTGGCTGAGCACACCACAGACACGTGTACCCTTAACGTAGTTCTCGGGGATATTCAGCGTGACACAGTGTGACAAGGCTGACCCTTTGAATTACAGGTACAACAGAAACAGGAAGTAAGAGTGAGAGAAAGTTGTGGTGGAAGAGTACAGCAGGGTTCGTCACCGTCCCCTGCCGGAGCCTCGTGGAGCTTTTTAGGTGTTTTCACTCAATAAACACTCACAACGCCCGGTCTGGGAATCAAAACGGCGATCCTATGACTGCGAGTCCGCTGTCCTAACTACTGGGCCATTGCACCTCCACTGTGAATTGATAGTTACTAGGGAAGGTAGATACAGGTGAATGGCTTGTGAATGGCTTGTGAAGGCTTCACAAGCTATAGACAACAACGCAGTCAGTAAAGTAACAGTCATCAAGACAGAGGAACCCATCAAGATTCAGTCCTCAGCCCCCACCACTTATTCATGTTTACCAGATTACAAGAAAGGATGGAATATATTTCATATATATGAGACATAACAATCCAGGATAGAGGGAAGCCTGTGCAATTTGTAAAACATTTCAGAAGTTGAGTATGTAATAACTACATATATACATATGTAGGACAATCAATACTTCATTTCATTTTACTATACCTGCTATATATACTATATATTCTATATCCTACATTAATATTATAAGAATATGAATAAAACATAAAAAACAGACAGAGTTGGAATTCCTTTGAATAATATATTCCTCTATACACAATCATACAACCCCTTTAAATATATATATATATATATATATATATATATATATATATATATATATATATATACACACATAAGTCAAAGCATACAGATCCACACATGTAATGACATCCTTGCCTGTACACACTTATATGTAAACAGGTACATATATATTCATGCATGTATACACACATACATGTGCGCATGTGCACTCACACACACACACACACATATCTATCCTGTCGATGTTGTCAAAATATGGTCCCTTTCTATTAGTGAATCACCTGAAAGGAAAGATCACAGTATTTCCTCTGCTTTTACATTCTGAGTTCAAACACTGTGTGAGTCAACTTTGCCTTTCATTCTTTCAGGGTCAATAAGATAAGTACCAGTTTGGCACTGGGGACAATGTAATTGACTACCCCTCTCCTGCAAAATTTCAGGCCTTGTACCTATAGTAGAAAGGATTATGTAGAGGTATTCTGCCAACACTAATAACCTTGAGTGTCTGTCCAATCTGAGATGATCACTCCACTAAGATATACAAGTGAGACTGATTTTGCAAGTAGTTCAAACATAGTAAAAATACTCTGCCTAATGATGCAATGTAATATTAGCAGTGGCCATGGGTGGTTTGGCACTAATATATTGATTTCACAAACTGCAATGGTAAATATATAATACTTGCCAATGAAAACCAATCAAAAGATCTTTATACTCTCCAATGGAATTATATTCTGTTGCAGGCATATAGTTCTGATATTCAACAACAGAACATCTTTGTATAAGAAAACTCTAAAAGCCAAGAGGCATTGCTATTCTTTTGAAACAAAACAAAAAAAAAAGGGAAACAAAACAGTGATTATTTTGTTGCCTTACAAATATAAACAGCAGGGAATAAACTGACATGCCTCTGTTCTCTTGTGTATAGAAAGCATATAAATAAAGTTGTATTTTTCTACCGCTCATTGATAATTTATACATACGGACATACATATACACATATCTAGCTAGCTAGCTGAAATATGTGTGTGTGTATACATATGTATGTATGTATGTATGTATAAGAGCCTCAATAACTATTCTGTTTATAAAAACAAATCACTCTAAAAGAAATTAGAGATAAAAAATAGTAATGTGCTGCTCTTAACTGTATACAATTTCTTAATCATCCTCCTGATTGATTTTACATTCATTTCCCTATGGCTTGGCCAAGTCCGCTTAGCTACATTTAACATCAATTCAACAATAACATGTAGTACTAACATCACAGAGTAGATACATCCTGTTCACATATCCTGTTCAGGAACCAATAAGGCATCTTCTATAAACATTGATCAACTAACTAAAAATGCATCCAAATCTGAAACTTCCAAATACAAGGGCCACAAGTTAGAAAATGTTAGCCTTACATTGGCTCAGTAAGTGATTTAGCGTATATGATTGGCCTATGTGAGTGGTTAAAAAGTTTGCGTTGCATTCATGAAATCCTAGGTTCAATTCCACTCCTCAGTATTTTTGAATGTCCTTTTTTTGAATAGCCTTGAATTGGCCAGGTGAGGTGATTGAAAATGAGCAGTCAGAAACTGCACAGGCTCAACAGATACACTATACTGTATGTGTAATTCAAAGAGCCAACCTTATAAGACACTCTATGTCATGCTGACTATGCCTGATAAATACATTAAGATACATGTGATTGTGGAATACTCAGCCACTTACACTACATGTCAATATAATTCAGTTGATCAAACAACTGGAATACTCCTCATGAAGACTGATTGCGATCAATTTACTTTAAAGATGATGAAGTTGTTTAATAAATTAACATTTTGAGGTCAAAGGTCCCATTAATGACATACAACAACAATGAAATAATTAGTAGTAATTGATATCATAAGAATTTTATAAACATTCAAGAGAATATGAAATAATTCTGTTTTTGCAACAGTGGATCTTGATACACACAGAAAGCTATAAATAATCTTATATCATAAAACAGAAGCTGATCTGCATCTGTCTGTCCATAACATCTGTGCAGAGAGAGGGAAGAAGATGAGGAGGAAAAGTTATTGTTGAGAGAGAAGTACAGTGTGTGTGTGTATGTATGTGTGTGTGTGTATGTATGTGTGTGTGTGTGTGTGTGTGTGTAAAAGACAGATAAATAGGTGGTGTTGTCACCTTAGTAACTACCAAGTCTTGATTAAAAACACCAGAATTTTAAGTGCAATTCTGTCAACACAATGTAACACAGACCTCAAAAAGAGACTATGAATATATATAATGCATATAGTCATTGTGTGTGTGTGTGTGTGTGTGTGTGTGTGTGTGTGTGTGTGTGTGTGTCTTTCAACATATAGACAATGCAACACCGACTTTTAAAAAAATGACTTTCACTTTGAAAAATTTATGAAGGTACATGCGTGATTAACAAATATTTTACTAGCAGCATAATAATGGACAATGACCTAGTAGCACATAAATATTGGGTTGAAAAACCTTTTGGGATTGAAAAAGTTGAAGACTGCTTGTAAAACTCAAACCCACATCCACTGTAGACATGACAAGACTATAGTTTAGAATTTTTGACTCAACATTATTGTCAGTTTTGTACAGTTTCACTCGCAATGCTGGGATCAATATCCGACTATGATAAAACATATTTGTCCAACATATCTTACAATGAGATTGAACACAAGACCTCATTCATACTCATACTAATAAGTCAATGTGAAATCAGAGAAATGTTTAATATCATTAAATACTTAAAACAAGTAAAATGTTTTGGTTCATAGAAAGAGCACTTAATTGATTCAAATGTCTGAAATCACAATAATGGTTCAAACTGATGGCCTTCAACATCAAAGCACTTTTAACTATGGAATACATGAGCTTTGACCCATCATTAGGTACGCATCAACATAAATGGATATGACTGTCTCATTGCACATCGATAGGTCTGGGTCAATTTGCTTTGACTATTGATTGTATATCACTCCACAGGGCAAAGAAAAAACAAAATTAAGGTGTGAATGGACAGGGAGACCCTTGTTGGCTTGTGTACAAATGTAGCCATGTGGAGTTTATGGTACAGTATATATATATATATATATATATATATATATATATATATATATATATATATTTGGCTGTGTGGCAAGAAGCTTGCTTCCCAACCGTATGGTTCCAGGTTCAGTCCCACCACGTACCACCTTGGACGAGTGTCTTCTACTATAGCCTCAGGCCAACCAAAGCCTTGTGAGTGGATTTGGTAGACAGGAACTGAAAGAAGCCTATCATATGTGTGTGTGTGTGGAGAGAGACAAAGAGACAGAGAGAAAGAGAGTCATGTGGGATATATTGAGATACAAGTATACACAAACATACGGGTATGTGATTTATCATTATATATGTATACATATATACATATACACATGTATATATATATGTATATATATATATATATATATATACATACATATATATATATATTCATATTAGATGCTTGAAGCACAAAAATAAAGTCATGTTGTGTCTATAGCAGTACAAATATATAGCTAAATGGTATGTACAGTGGTACAAATATATATACAAGCCTGGTGTATAGTGGTACAAGTATATAATTATGTATAGAAAAAGATGCTACTTTAGCATGCAGTCTACTGCAGTATCTGTAGTCTATGCTGTTCTGGATTCGGATAAGAGTTAAGGGCTAGGATTAGTGTGAGACTGCATGCTAAAGTGTAAATGGCCAGGTGGACTACATGCTAAAATGACACCAGAGCAAAAATATAGATAGAGCAAATACATTCTGCACCAAAAGCCAATATGAGAGTTTCTCTCTTGATATCTACCACAGTATAGTTTGTTCTCACAGAACATTCATGTTTAAGTGGGGATAAATATTACATCTGAATATTAATACTACTTTTGTCACTAATAAATATATAGATATACAGTGTGTTTGATGGTCCAAATATAGTTATGTTGTGTATGTAGCAAAACTATGTTTGCTGAATATTACAATTTGAAGATTGATTTAAAGAAGTTCACAGTTCATAAGAAAGCAATGTTTGTTTATAAATAAAACATTTGTGTACTTCATTCTATGTTATATTGTTGTTTAGTACTGCATGAACCAACGAAGATATTCCAGACAAGACTATTAATCTAAGACCACATCAATCGATAAGTCTTGCATTTTTGAATAGGGTATATTTTAAGGGAGTATTGGTTGTTAGTTAGAGCATGTCAAGCAATAGCATAGAGGTTCTAGCATTGATTCAAGCAATGTTATGTAATACAGTGAGATAAAATTGTGCAAATAGAAAATTTATAACTTTAGACTTGTTGCTTAACGAAGTCACATTTAATAGACTCAGACATAGCTGTGTAGTTAAGGAATGGAGTGGATTGCTATCTGTAATATGAGATAGTAGTGGGATGGTTTTGTTACTGTAAGACATAGTATAGTATGGTGGCTTGTTACAGTGTAACAGTATGACTTAGTAACAAGCAGAGTGACTTGTCATTGTGACACAGAAAGTAGAAGGGTGGCTTACCAGATTGTGACACAGCAAAGAGTTGGGTAGTTTATCAGTGTGACTGGGCAAAGAGTAGGGTGGTTTTTCAGTGTGACAGTGGAATGGCTTGCATTAGTGTGACAAAGTGAGTAGCAGGGCAACTTGCTATAGTGTGACATACAAAGTAGTGAGGCAGCATATCACAGTATGACATAGCAAGAAGTATAATGGTTTGTCAAGAGTGACACACCAAGGAGTGAGGTAGCTAGTCACAGCGTAACATAGCAAGGAGTAGGTGGCTTGCTTTAGCGTAATATAGCAAGCAGTGTAATAGCTAGTCACAGTGTAACATAACAAGAAGTGGAGTGGCTTGTTATAGCATGACATAGCAAGCAGTGGGCTGGCTGGTATGATGTAGCAAGCAATGGAATAATTATCCACAGTGTTACAAACGATGATGTAATGTTCTGTCCAGTTTTGGGTCTATAGGATACAGGAGTCCTGTTGCAACATATTATGAAGTGGTATGCTGCAGCAGAACATGTCAGTAGTGGATGTATGGTTTTAGTTTCTACTGAAAAATACTAATTACAGCAATAGCTTCTGATATACCAACATCTCCAAGGCAATGCAGACAATCCATATATCCTTAAATTGATTGTGGTTGGTCAGGAGAAAAAAAAAACAAAAACAAATATTAAATGAAAAGAAAAGAAAAAAAAATAATAAACCAGCATTCATTGGCAATGATTAGATAAGTGAATAGCTGTGTATCTAAAGTATTAAACTACTGAGAATTACATCAGTTGTAACAACTGTGGAAAACCAACAAGAATCTAAAAATGAAGCCAGGCAGTTTTTCTGAGTCTTTTTATAATATCAACTAATCAGAATCTGAAATTCTTAATATAGATTTCTATGGATTCTAGCGCAATTTGTTTCTGTTTTTATCTATCTTTTTATTCTATTTTTTTATTTTTCCACTTCTCATTGCAATTACAAGAGTTTTCATTCTCTGCCCTCATCATAAATTCCTCATACCCTGCTGCAGTAATCCAGGGTGTGTTTTGTTCAATAAAACAATAAAAATTAACTGATTCTTGTAAGCCTGAAGTTGCATGCAGTAAACAGTAATATATTCATATAATACAACACAATTTGTGAGTTTGTTTTTTAAACATGAAAAACACTGTGCAAAACACTAAAAAAAATCTGTAGTAAAATGTTTTACATTTTTGTTTCTTTACATTTCTTTTCTGTTTTCTCATTTAATATTTGTCAATTCCAAACAATTCTATGGAACACTAAGAACAGCAATCATTATATTTACAAGAAAAGAAGAAAACTAGTTGATGTTTTAATTCTAAATCAAACAAATTGGACTTGGATCTAATGTGACATGACATTAAATTGTCTTAAATTTGAAATGTACCAATTAATTTAATTTGACATTGATGAAATAAATAGTGGTTTGTTACTAGATAGCTCTGTTATCTTTGATTGATCAAATTTGATACGTTAGAATGGTTAATAAGAACATTTATTGGTGGAATTTCAAACCATTTAAACCAGTTTTATACTGGATAAAGAGTTGAAGTTAACTTTAATTAATATTTTAATTTATATAATTACACTACTGAATAAAAATTATGGAACATTTGTAAAACTGTCTGATCTATGCCATCACAGAAAGGAAGGCGTGTGTGTGTGAGAGAGAGAGAGAGAGAGAGAGAGAGAGAGAGAGAGAGAGAGAGAGAGAGAGAGAGAGAGAGAGAGAGAGACAGACAGACAGACAGACAGACAGACAGACAGACAGACAGACAGACAGATCAAGTTCAAATGGTCTACTAATTTGAATTTCTATGTAGTCTCTATCCTGTCCAATACAGCAGCCAAATTCCCCTCAACAAATGACAGCACAACCGGAGTAAAGATACCGAGGGCATGGCTATAACAGGGATTGAACATGGAAGTTTTCCCTTGAGCTAAAATGTTGAACAACTTATTCCTTAAGCTGGAGTTTCTATGCAGTTGTTCAATCTTCTAGAAATAGCAACTAAATTTCTCTCAAATCATACTCTACTGTCTTAAAAAAGGAAAGACAAATTGCATGGTGTGTACAGCATGGTGTGTCTAAAGAAAAACAGGATGGCTACAGATGGAATGCCTTTAATCATAGGACTGCTCAATTATAGCTGATAATGGGCTAGATAACATACATAAATTGTATTTAGTAATTTTAAAACCAAATGTTATGCTTTCATAACAAATTTCTGGGAAAAAAATTACTGAAGTTAAAGAATTATTGAAGATAATTACAGAGATGGTAAATTTGATTGTCTTGTTTCATCAAGTAGGAATACACATGGCTAAAACTCAAGAGATATATATAATTTAAGATCCATTCTTCATTGAAGTCAATAATAAAAAAATGTTGTGAGAGTTTCAAATATTTTAAACTGATTTTAGAATTAACTTTGGTTTGAAAGCACAAAATCCTCTAGAAATATGTCCTGAAAGTTGCAATACACTAGGATCATTTCCTGATACTTGCCAATGCTTCACCTTTTAGAATTTAAACCAATCGTATCTGGCCTAAATATTCTATCTGTTTTACATTCAAGCTGGCCAGATCTGGTCTCTCACACCTACCCTACAATAACATTCTAATAATAAACAATTACTACATCGAAATCCTGAAACTACAAGATAATGCATGATTAATTCAAAGCAATATGAATAAATAAGCATTACATCTGACAGAGTAATCTAAAGGCTAAAGGGTTAAATATCACTGCAGCAGACATAGTAACCCAGTGGTTTAGTTTCCTGTTTGGCTATTCAATATGTTGTATAACATGACAACAAACACAGCCAACTAATGGTTAATTTTATGCCTGGTTGTTACAGAATGTGACAGAAACTAATATTTGAAAAATAATGACTTCTAATTTGGATACAAAACCAATAAGTTGAGAGGGGAGGTTCAGTTAGTTCAGTCATTCCCAAACTTTTTTTAGGTTGCCCCTCACCCTTGACACCCAGGCCACATTCCTAGCACCCTCAACCCAACTAACCATCACAAACATAGACCTCTTTCTGAAGCAAATTCAAAGCAACTGTATTTCACGAATAAAACTTAACCTAATGAACCCGTTATTTTATTGTTTTTACATGAATCGTTACCTCATTATAGCCCCACTTCTTACATAAATTGCTACCCCATTATTGTCCCACTTTTTACATGAATCGCTACCCCATTATCACCCCACTTTTCTTCAACGTCCCCTTGGAACTTTCCACCACTCCATAAGGGCAATACTGCCCACTTTGAAAACCACTGGGTTAGTTGATATCATCAACTCCAGTACATGGCAAGTACTTTATTTTATTGACTCATACAAGGATAGAAAGCAATACTGACCCCAGCAGAATTTAAACTCAGAATGTAAAGAGCTGAAGGTGATAAGTTGACAGAATCATTAGCACAACAGACAAAATGTTTAGCAGTATTTCTTCTAGCTTTAAGTTCTGATTTCAAATTCTGCCAAGTTTGATTTTGCCTTTCATTCTTTTGAGTGAATGATGAAAGAAGTATTAACTGAGCATGGTTGTGGGGTGGAGGCTATAATCAAATTACCCTCTCCCTCAAAATTTTAGGCTTTGTGCCTGTAGTAGAAAGTAAAAAGAAAGAAATGTAATTAGCTGACTAAAGAAATATTGAAAGACATTTTGTTTGGTGCTCTGACGATTCTACTAATCCATCACAGCTGCTAATATTAGAAACGAGAAAACAACAAGATAAGCAGCTGTTACACTAGTATTTTCATGTAATGACATTGTCAGGAAAGGAAGGACAAGACTGGAAATGAAGAAAGGAAGTTATCCTCAGATCAGAGAGTTAGCCCAACAGTACTAAATTCACTCAAAAGGCCAAGCAACAATGTTAAATTGGTTAACAGATTAAATTTATCACCTAAGAACAGGGATAATCTCTCCAAACAACAGTCTTTCACTAAATTTCACTTACAAGGCATTTGTTAAACTGGAACTTGACATACAGAAGGATTGAACCTGAAATCACATTGTTGTGAAGCAAACTTCTTACCCATGCAGTCATATCTGCACTCTTGGACCATGTGTCTGTCTGGAAATATTAAGATTCTGACATAAAATACTGCCAACAATATTAAAGGGAAATAAAACTATGCTTGAAATTATAATCTTTGATGAAATTTGCAGCATTTTCTGTTGTCTGGTTAAAAACAGCTTAAAAATGATTCTAAAACTATCTGGTCCTATGCTGAAACTAACACATAACTGATGGCAAATGATAACTATGTCTATATATAATGCATACAATGATGTCTACATAAATATATATATAATAACACAGATGGGTGGTGTATTTGTTCTATACTAGTGAATGTATGCATAACTGGAAGGACTAATCTGTATTTGTTTCGTAAGTATGAGAGTGACCATACACATTGTTAGTGCACAGATATACTATCCCCAACTCTAACTTGGCAGCTCTGTTATTAAAATACCTTCACTCTACTGGATTCTGAAAATTATATATATATATGATAACTATCTGCATAACTTTATCTACATGAATATATATAATCATGCCTACAAAAATATAACTGTATCTACATAATTATATATAAGTATAGCTCCAATAAATACATAAATATATAATAATTGTATTTGCATAAATATATAACTACATCTATGTACATTTATACAACAATGTTTACATAAATATAGGCTAGCTATACCTGCATAATTCTACTAAAATAAACTTCATTGTGTATATGCATGTACGTACATCCTCATCATATATATATATATATATATATATATATATATATATATATATATTACTTGTTTCAGTCATTTGACTGCGGCCATGCTGGAGCACCGCCCTTTAGTCGAACAAATCGACCTCAGGACTTATTCTTTGTAAGCCTAGTATCGGTCTCTTATGCTGAACCGCTAAGTTATGGGGACGTAAACACACCAGCATCGATTGTCAAGCAATGTTAGGGGGACAAACACAGACACACACATATATATATATATACATATACACGATAGGCTTCTTTCAGTTTCCATCTACCAAATCCACTCACAAGGCTTTGGTCGGCCCGAGGCTATAGTAGAAGAAAATTGCCCAAGGTGCTATGCAGTGGGACTGAACCCGGAGCCATGTGGTTGGTAAGCAAGCTACTTACCACACAGCCACTCCTGCGCCATATATATATATATATATATATATATATATATATATATATATATATATATATGTATATATTTTCTGTTAAATCAATACACACACACACACCACACACACATATTGTCCTGCTAAACCATAATAGTACTAAGACAAGAGACAGAAGAAGAGAACAACTAATGGAGGGAAGATAAAAGAAAGCAAATGATGGGATGGAAGAGAAAGAGAGTAAAAAAGAAGAATGATGAGAGGAGAGAAAATCTCACTCACATATACATGGACACTAACATATGTATATGCACATACATGTACATACAAATTGTGTCTTAGGTAATTAGGACATAACAATATATTCGAAAATTCACCTTCTTCAATTCTGGTATCTTCAAGACATGTGGTGCAAAAATTGCAAAATTTCACATGTGAAAAAGTATTCCTTTCTCAATTGAACACACACACACACACACACTTACACGAGTACATTCACATATACAAGTACGTATGAGCTGCTAAGACCTCAAAAGTAAATAGAAATACCTCATTCAGGAAGCATTTGAAGTTTAAGTTTTTTTTTAATTATGACTTTTCTTTCCTGCACTGAAAGAAATATTATATATATATCGTTTCTGTCCCACTAAATCATTCATCTTAATTTATTGCTTAAATAGTTTATTTTATGGAGATCATCACAAGAACGAAAAAAACTGTGAGTTCGCTTTCTTTCGCAAATATTTTCAAGGGATTTTCTCAGCAATATCATTCATGTAAACCCATGTACCTAAACTGCAGGCAACAAAATCTACGGACTTTCACAAACAGCTTTTTTTTACTATAAATGTGTATGCTCAACAATGATTGCATAATAGCTGCATAAGTCTCCCAGCTATAGAAAACTTTACCTCAACAAATACCCTCTGATTCATGCAAGTATGGAAAAGTGGATGTTAAATTATGATAATAATGATCACACACACACACAAATAGAAATGTGTGTTTCCAAATACCACCTAACTGAAGCCATGTAGCAGGAATATCAGTATAGAAAATTAGAAGATTATCAAAAGCTCTATTCAAAAGAACATTGACTGTTATTACTTACAATGATATAGACATTTTAAAGTAATACAGAACACTGAGAAACGCTGACGTAATCCAGAATTACAGTATTTTTAATTCAGCAAAGAAATAAAACAGTTTTATTTAAGAATGTCTTTAAATGTTACATGGACTGAATGAGATGAGGAAAATACCAAATTGTAGTTCAGATAGCATATAATACCTTGCTCAATATTAAATTCCAAGCAAAGAATGGAATTTAATATTGAATTAAGGAACTTGAAAAACCCTATCATGCAATGCAACTGCAAGCATAGGAGATGGACAAAAGATTAATGGAAAAAAGGCATTGAGGCGCGATGCCTACCCTGTGCACACACAAGGATAAAATATAATTTAATTTAATAATCTCAGATGAATTCATATTTCAACAAAATGACATCAAGAGTTATTTCTCCTGCTCATTGCATAAGCATATGTAACAAAGAAAATAAAAAACATTTTGATTCACCAGACCAAAATTCAATGAGTTCAAGCCACTCACCCAATGAGCATTTCTACCAAATTTGGTAAAAATCCGTTCAGCTGCTTTTCAGAAATTTTGCAAACACACAGACAAACAGACGAAAATGAGCAATTGCAATACCCTGTTTTCACTTACACACGCAGGGTAATGAATAAGTACAATAAACAGCTACTGGACAAAAGCTTAGTCAAGACAAAGAATAGATATATCCTTGTTTTAATGAGTTTGTATAGATTAATGTATATAAGCTTAAGAATTTCTACTGAATGTGGGAATATTTGATGGAATTATAGAGAAAATCTTCATTGATGAAGAAGAAAATAAATTGTACTTGTAATGAACTTGGTGTTATTTAATCCCAAGTCAGTCCTGGTCAAACAAGCCAATGATCAGGTTTGACAATGGGTCTCACACTATTTGCAGCCCAGGAGAAGTAAAGAGATAGAGTTCAGCAATTATTTAATCTGGCTCAGCTGTAACAGGAAATTTACTGGACAAACCAATCTTGGTGGGAAGTGTTATACATAACAATGATAATTCACATATGGACATGTAAACCTGTAACTGTAAATCTGAAACTAAGACTAACAAGAGAAATGTTTTCTTTGAGAACATCAATATTGTATTACAATCACATATTCAAAATATATGTTTGTGATCCAAGGAAAGAGCTTTGTTTATTACTTTAGATAGTTACCTAGTTTGTGAACATAAGAGATAGAGAAGCCTCCAAAGTTTACTCTTAACACAAGGATGTGACAGGAAATAATATTTAAGTTAATTTTGTAACAAAGTTATAACAAACACACACACACACACACACACACACACACACACACACACACTGCTATCAGCTATCTATAATCTGTAGGTAAAGTATCCAAAATTGTATACATAGGAAAGACTAATTACATTAAAGTATATTAGAAAGAGAGAAAAAATAGAAAATATAATCACCAGAAACACTAGAGAACCATACTAATTAAATGGATAAAAACTGAGCACAAAAATAGAGAATAATTTAATCATTCATTAAAAACAAAAGAATAAATAAATTTAATTCTTTTTCAAAACTAATGTAAGATAAATAAGGTAATTAATTCAGGAATAGACAAACTGAAATCCTAAATTACATTGCTTTAATGTCATTTATTTTCTCTTTGCTGACAAAAGATTGTACAGTAGAGTGTCCTACTGTTTATTTCAAACATAAAGTTTGAGACTCACGTATCTTAGGTACCAGCAAATTAGTATAACTAACCTACATTTGTTTTCTATTTACCCTATGTCTAGTTTATGTTGCATCAACCACCAACTGCTGGCACTCCTTCTTCACTCAACATTTCCACCTTAGTGTAATCAATTTACTCATCTATTTGGTATATATATAAGCTATGGACCCTGATACCACCCAACCCGTTTTTAAACTGCCTTATCTACCTCAATTCCACTCAGCTAATTAGCTGATATTTGGGTGGGTTCTTTACTGTTAATTGTCAGGTATGAAGAAAAAGGGTATGCTTATGACTTTCACAGACTCTCAGAGATCAGTGAGATTGAAGTCATAGTTGGTCTTGCACTATTACAATTCAATGCTTGTGAGAAAACATGGGCAGAGAGGGGAGTTCCAGAGGGATGAAATTCTAGAAAAGAAGGACAGGGAATACTGGTTAGTGTGAAGTCTGAGAGATATATGAGCAAGAAGGATGATGAGAAGAGGAGAGACAAATGAGCTAGGGGCACCAGGAATTAATGTGAGACCAACCAGCTCTGAGGAGCTGAGACAAGAGTAGTAATAAGAATGGCAGAGAGATAAAGAGAGGCTGGAGTGTGATTAACTTTATGCCAATCAGTTGGAAGGCCCTTTTCATCAACATATCTGTGTGCAGCAACAACACTGTCTCATGTGTGGGAGCAACACTCCATAGTAGAGAGTGCCATTCACATATCAGCCTGTTTAGTTATAGGCAAAGCTGTTCCAGCAGAGCGGACAACTAAGACCTTCATCCATGGTCAATAATGACAAACAGAAGCCACAGAGATAACCACACAGCTATGTCATCACCCATAGCTGTGCAATAATTAGAACCAGGGAAATTCTTTGTAATAACATATACGGTCATATGCATTGTACAAAAGAAGATAGCTACCACAGAAAGAAGCTGGTGAGGATATTAACTTAGTTTCTAATTAATTCATTACTTACACAATGGGGTGAACCATTGTATTTTAATTAAAGTTACGCCTGTAGTGATAAGAAATAATTGTTAATTTGATTGTTAACTTGGTCAATAGAGGCAAGGGAGGTAAATCTGAAACATAAATCAATTAAAAATAAGAATGACAGTATTAGAGTTGGAGTGGAGTCTATTATTGATAACTATGATGATAAATCTAAACTTCTGATAAAAACATTTCTAGAAGGGCATGTCTTTGTTATCCAAAAGTAAGAAATAATTACCAGTAACATTATATAATAACTCTTTCTATTATAGGCACAAGGCCTGAAATTTTTTTGGAGGGTGCTAGTCAGTTACATCAACCCCAGTGCTCAATCAGTACTTATTCAATCCTGAAAAAATGAAAGGAAAAGTAGACCTTGGTAACAATTGAACTCAGAACATGAAGAGACAAAAGAAATGCTGCCAAGCATTTTGTCTGGTATGCTAATGCTTTTGCCAGTTCACTACCTTTATTATTGTATATATAATGTAGACAAAGATTAATGCAACAAAGCAGCTTCTACATCAGTGATTCCCAACATGGAGCATACACCCCACCAGTGACGCCTGGGAATCCAAATATTTTTTCTTTTCTTTTTTTTAGTGGAACATGGAATTGTGAGTATCTTTTTTTTTTTTTACAGCAGACACACTATACCTATGTGGAGGCGCAATGGCCCAGTGGTTAGGGCAGCGGACTCACGGTCATAGGATCGCAGTTTCGATTCCCAGACCGGGTGTTGTGAGTGTTTATTGAGCGAAAACACCTAAAGCTCCACGAGGCTCCGGCAGGGGATGGTGGCAAACCCTGCTGTACTCTTCCACCACAACTTTCTCTCACTCTTACTTCCTGTTTCTGTTGTGCCTGTAATTCAAAGGGTCAGCCTTGTCACACTGTGTCACGCTGAATATCCCCGAGAACTACGTTAAGGGCACACGTGTCTGTGGAGTGCTCAGCCACTTGCACGTTAATTTCACGAGCAGGCTGTTCCGTTGATCAGATCAACTGGAACCCTCGACATCATAAGCGATGGAGTGCCAACAACAAATATACTCAACCTAGCCAAACCAATCCCTCCAGCCAAGCATACTGTGTGAAGACTGTTAGCTACAGTATAGCCCTGGTGTGGATATTTCTTTAAGGAAAGTTTATAATTACGAAATATCAAAGATATAAAGTTGTTTTTTCCCAACCACCAGTGGGGCTTACACTTTTCTGGAAAGTTATAGTGGGGCCTGGGGGTAAAGATGTTGGGAAATACTGCTCTACATAGTCACTTTATCTGCTAGATATAGTAGTCAAATATCTCTCATCACACTGCACTGTCTTATAAAAGGAAAAAAACTTTGGATTATGTATTACTAGATGTTCTAAAACTTCAGGATGGTCACAGCAGGAAAGCCTTTGATCATAGTTTTGCATGATCAAGGGTGAACTAGGACAAACAAGAAGCCACTGAATTAAGCTAGAAAACAGTTGCTATACTACACAAATCTGCTAGAAATAGTAGCCAAATATCTCTCATCATACTTCATTGTCTTAAAAAGCAAAGACTTTGAATTATATACAACTAGATGTCCTGAAAATTCAGGATGGTCACAGTAGGAAAGCCTGTGATCATAGTCCTGTATGATCAAAGCTGAACTAGGACTAAACAACAATAACAACAATAAGCCACTACATTAAACTAGAAACCAGTTGTTTGCCACAGAAATATGAGTGATGTTAGCCACATGAACAGTAGCTACTTAAGCCTTTCGTATTTAAACCGGCCACATCCAGCCTAAATATTCTTCCTGCTTTATGTTCTAACAGGCCAGATCCAACCTATCACACCTACCCTTCAATGCCACTACAAAATATACAATCTCATCATCAAAATTTTGAAACTAATTTTGAAGCAATAACATAATGCAAGATTAATTAAAAACAATGTGAATAAAAAAGAACATTTCAGAGAATAATCTGAATGCTAAAGGGTTAAAATTGTAATGAATATGTTAGCTTCCCAAGAGAGATGGCATTTCAAAAACAAGAATGTATTCAATGCATTCCTTTCTATAAAGGATTGTCCTAATGAAAATCCCCAAAACATAATAAAAAACAAAATATATCCAAACTTTAAAAATAGAAAAATATTGCTGGGCTATTCCAATAAAGAATCTATAAAATACATCAGAACTGTTTCTATTGGGATGGTGCATAATTATTGCAGCTTTTTTCAACAAATTTTATTCAACAAAAAGAGTAACAACATGTAACAAAAACATTTTTAAATGATTATTCCGGAGCATATTCACCATCTACTTCAATTACTGCTTCCCATTTGCTTGGCAGATGGTCAGACCATCATTTAAAGATGTTTTTTGTTAAACATTGTTATTGTTTTTGTTGACTAAAATTTGTTGAGAAAAAGCCGCAAAAATTATGCACCAACCCAATATATTCCCTAGGATATGGCACCAATGTCTTTTATAGTTTGAGAAGGTCAACATTTCAACAGATATGAATCACTAGTTTAAAGAATACAAAAATAGAAACACACCAAAAGACAACCAATATTAGTTTCAAATTTTGGCACAAGCCCAGCAAATTCAGGGAGTGGGTAAGACAATTACATCGACCCCAGTGCTCAAATGGTACTTATTTTATTGACCCAGAAAGGATGAAAGGCAAAGTCAACCTCTGCGGAATTTGAACTCAGAATGTAAAGACATGAAAAACTGTGAAGCTTTTCACCTGTTGTGCTAACAATTCTGCCAGACTGCTGACTTAGGGAGAATTAATATTAGTTTCAAATTTTCGCACAAGGCCAGAAAATTTGGGGAGAGGGTTAAGTCGATTACAACAACCCCAGTGCTCCACTGGTATTTATTTTATCAACCCCAAAAGGATGAAAAGCAAAGTCAACCTCAGAAGAATTTGAACTGAGAAAGTAAAGATGAACGAATTACTATGAAGCATTTTGCCCGCCATGCTAACAATTCTTATTTCTTTATTGCCCACAAGGGGCTAAACATAGAGGGGACAAACAAGGATAGACAAATAGATTAAGTCGATTACATCGACCTCAGTGCGTAACTGGTACTTAATTTATCGACCCCAAAAGGATGAAAGGCAAAGTCGACCTCAGTGGAATTTGAACTCAGAACGTAACAGCAGACGAAATACCGCTAAGTATTTTTCCCACCATGCTAACAATTCTACCAGCTCACCACGTTAAAGGGAGAACTAATATCACATATTAATTACAACTTCTTATTTATTTATAATGAATTAACAGACTTATTTACCCAAGATGCCATACACTGCTATCACTCTCAGAACCTCATGATTGCAAAACACAGTTCATAACCATTCAGCCATACTGAGCCTACATGTACATGCATGTATGTGTGTGTGTCTACACACACACACATATATATATATATATATATATTGAGCATTGGACCTCACAAAGGCAAAGTGGTTAAGTGTTGGGCCTCATGGAGGAAATGAGCGAATCCTTTGGCATTATGTCATGCTTGAATAGAAGACCCATGAAGCCAAGCAAAATCGCAGTTGTGGCAGTTGCTGGTATCACACAAATGACACCCATACCAGTGGCATGTAAAAGCACCCATTACACTCTCAGAGTGGTTGGCGTTAGTAAGGGCATCCAGCCATAGAAAACCAAGCCAAATCAAACGGGCACCTGTTGCAACCTTCCAGTTTACCAGCCCTGGTCAAACCATACAATTCATGCGAGCCTGGACAACGGACATTAAATGATGATGATGATGATGATGATCTATTTATGTTCCTTTATTCTTTTGCTTGTTTCAGTCATTTGACTGAGGCCATGCTGAAGCACTATCTTTAGCCAAAGAAATCGACCCCAGGACTTATTCTTTGTAAGCCTAGTACTTATTTTATCGGATTCTTTGGCCAAACCGCTAAATTACAGGGTTGTTCACACTCCAACATCCGCTGTCAAGCGATGGTGGGGTGGAACAAACATAGACACACACATACAAATATATACATACATATATATATATATCATCATCATCATCATCATCGTTTAACGTCCGCTTTCCATGCTAGCATGGGTTGGACGATTTGACTGAGGACTGGTGAAACCGGATGGCAACACCAGGCTCCAGTCTGATTTGGCAGAGTTTCTACAGCTGGATGCCCTTCCTAACGCCAACCACTCAGAGAGTGTAGTGGGTGCTTTTACGTGTCACCAGCACGAAAACGGCCACGCTCGAAATGGTGTCTTTTATGTGCCATCCGCACAAGCCAG
>NC_068986.1:73403530-73404813 GCF_001194135.2 Octopus bimaculoides | reverse complement strand
AAAATGCTCAGCCACATTTTGTCCGTCTTTACATTCTGCACTCAAATTCCGCTGAGGTTGACTTTGTCTTTCATCCTTTCAAGGTCGATAAATTAAGTACCAGTGAAACACTGGGGTCAATGTAATTGACTAGTCTCCTCCCCCAAAATTTCAGGCCTTGTGCCTTTAGTAGAAAGTATTATTATTATTAGTATTACTATTATTATTATTATTATTATTATTACAAGTATTTTATCCATCTCTACATTCTGAATTGAAATTCTTCCAAGTTTGACTTTGCCTTTCATCCTTTCAGGGTCGATAAAATAAGTACTAGTTGAACACTGGGGTCAATGTAATCAACTTATCCCCTCCTTTGAACTTGCTGGTCTTGTGCCAAAATTTGAAATTCTTATTATAATCATTATTATTATTATTATTATTACTAGTAGTAGCAGTAGTAGTAGTAGTAAGGCAGCAAGCTGGCAGACTCGTTAGCAAGCTGGACAAAATGCTTAGCAGCATTTCATCCGTCTTTACGATATGAGTTCAAATTCTGCTGCAGTCAGTTTTGCCTTTCATCCTTTTTGGGGTCAATAAATAAAGTACAAGTGAAACACCAAAGTCAATGTAATCAACTATTCACTAATCCCAAAGTTCCAGGTCTTGTGCTTTTAGTAGAAAGGATTATCAAAGGTGCTGAGCTGGCAGAATCATTAGCATGCCAGGCAAAATGCTTAGCACCATTTCATCCCTCCTTACATTCTGAGTTCAAATTCCACCACAACCAACTTTACCTTTCATCCTTTAGGAGTCAATAAAATAATTACTAGTGAAACAGTAATGTCAATTAAATCAACTTCACCCCGCCCCAAAATTTCAGGCTTTACGCCTTTAGTAGATAAGATTATTATTATTATTAAATCTCTGAACGAGGTATTAACAGTAACTGCACGATAAAGTGAAGTATATTTGCCACTTAAATGTGGCTGACCCCGAGGGGTGGATGTTACTGTTGCTTTTCCACCCCTCGGGGTCAGCCACATTTAAGTGGCAAATATACTTCACTTTATCGTGCAGCTATTGTTAATACCTCGTTCAGAGATTTAACATTGCTTGTTTTCACTTTTTCGATATCAGTGAATAATTTCACTGGAAAAAGTTATATATATTTGCCAAGGAATATCTTTTGCATCAAAGGTCAGCGATTGTCGTACGCTGAAGAAGGGAAATAACCCTGAAACTCGAGTACGTACATATCATAGATCAAGATGGGAAAGATAACTTCCCTTGGCAAATACAGA
>NC_068986.1:73391831-73403050 GCF_001194135.2 Octopus bimaculoides | reverse complement strand
AAAATTTAACACACTCACCGTTAAAATTTCCACTTATTTCTTATTTTTATTTTCCTAAAATAAAATAAAAATAAGAAATAAGTGGAAATTTTAATGGTGAGTGTGTTAAATTTTAAGGCACAATAAGAAAATGACTCTCCCCAGACACAACAGTAGATAGATAGATAGATAGATAGATAGATAGATAGATAGATAGATAGATACAAACACACACACACACTCAAACACAGATTCACAGATAGATATATATGCATGTGTGTACGTATGTATGCACATATATGTGTTTGCATGGTTGTGTCTTCCTATTCTCTTGACATTGTCCATAACAAGGGAAGGACACAAAATGATGTCAACATATAGACATGCAAATAATGTCGCTGCTGTGGAAACACGTCATCATTCAGCTGTCCCATGCTTGAAAGATAAGGGGAAATAGCACCTTACTTGCAAATAAATTAGAGCTGACAAAAGGAAGGGCATCCCACCAGGGAGTGACTGTGTAGCAGGAAGTTTACTTCCCAATCACATGGTCCCAGGTTCAGTCCTACTGTGTGGCACCTTGGACCAATGTCTTCTACTATTGCCTCAAGCCGACCAAAGTCTTGTGAGTGAGTTTAGTAGATGGAAACTGAAAGAAGCCCATCACGTGTGTGTGTGTGTGTGTGTGTGTGTGTGCATGCGCACGTGCATTACTTTGTGTCTGTGTTTGCCCCCCACTACTGCTTGACAACTTGTGTTCATATGTTTATGTTCCTGTAACTTAGCAGTTCAGCAAATGACACTGATAGAATAAGTACCAGGCTTTAAAAAAAATAAATACTAGGATCAATTCATTCAACTAGCATAGAAAAGGTGGACATTAAAATGATGATGGTGAAGGTGGTGAGGATGATGATGATATATTTTATAAAATTCATTCTGACTGGGACTTCAAAATTTACAAAATTTTGCCTGATGAATCATCCAACCAGACGGGTTGAATAAGCTGTCAGGCGAAACTTAAAATGCCAATTAAAATGAATTCAGTAATAAATTTTACTTAACTTTCAGTGTCAAGTCTCTTCATTAATTAAGAAACGTTTTGTTGCTACCTTTTAACTTGATTTTGAATAATTTCCTTAATTTAATATATGTGTATGTATATATGCAATAACTTGTTAAGTAAAAAAGTTAATGATGATTTGAATCAATCTGTTTATTAAATATATACATTGCCAACTACATGTTGTTTGGCCCTGAATTCTATAGAAAATCTATAAGGATAAACTTAAAAGTAGAAATATTATCGAAAGCGTATATTGTTGTTAAATGTTTGAAATACGAGACTAGAAAAACAGCCAACAACTGATGAAGAGTCGTTCTTTTTTATGTTTGTTTTGTTTGCCATTTGTGTCTTTTGTTGTTCAGAAGAATAGTTCATGTTCCATGTACTCGTGTTTCATACTTTTTGTTGTACATGTTTCATGACGTACTGTGCCCACATATGCATATATATATATATATATATATATATATATATATATATATACAGGGTAGCCTAAAAGTTGGTTTACAGTTATCACATAGGCACTTGAAATTTCTTTTAAAACGTTTTATTACATTTAAATTTCTATCATACAAAATGAAAAGGGAGCTTGACAAAATTAACTAAATTAACATAGAATAATGGTTTCATATTTTTTTATAATTAAGATCTAAACTGTTAATATATAAATGCAAAAGAGATAGTTGAATAACTGTAAACCTACTCATGGGTCATTCTGTATATATATACAATACACACACACACACATATATATATATATATATATATATATATATATATACATATTCAAATGCACATATACACACATATATATACTTATAAGTGGAATAGGGTATATTTAATGACATACAATAAACTCTAGATGTTTTGAAAATATCCTCGTTTCCAAAGAAGTTTGGCACCAACTACAAATGAGAAGGGGAGATAATTTCAAGAATTAGAATTCTATAAAATTAAGAGGACAGTTGAGGACACGTTCCAGCTTCAATAGGCATCAACAGCACAGCAACTGTTCTACTGTATGTTCAACTGATGAAACACAGAGAGAGACAGACAGACAGATAGACAGAAGGGGGAAGGAAGAAAGAAAGGAAGGAAAGGGAAATTTCTTAGTGAGAGGTAAATGAATTAACTAGCAAAACTAAACAGTCAAAAAGTAACAAAAAAAACATACCTTATTTACCTTGTATAAGTTTGTGTGTGTGAGTGCGCACATGTGCACATACAAATTTACAATAATATATATATATATATATATATTATAAACATACATAGACAATAATATGCAAAAATGTACAGAAATACATGACAATCAAAGTAAAATAAGAAACACGACCTGTTTGTGTTTGTGTAGTAAAGAAATAATATCCTAGCACCATGTCAGCCCTTTTCTGGCTGTTGTAATTGTGTAAGTTAGTCACCAGGTGGCACCGTTGTCCAAACATCAATAACAACAACTACTACAACATTTGAAATCAAACTTAAGCCAGAATCTAAACAGCTAGTGTACCACTAATATTTACCACTACCACTACTACTACTACTACTGCTGCTGCTGCTGCTGCAACTACTACCACTATTACTACTACTACTAGTCGTATTTTTGCCACATGTCAAACTTCCAGTTATGTTCTGCTTAAGGATTGGCAAATTTTATGGGTTTTTTTTCTTTTTTCTCAAAAAAAAAAGAAGCAAAAACAATTTTGCTTTTGAGGTATTTTTTTTTTTTCCATAATTTCCTTTACTTTATTGGTTCATGTACTTTTTCTTCCATGTGAATTTATACATATACTATAAACAGACATGCAAAGACAGTCAGCCAAACAGACTCATTTTATGACAAAACACACACACACACATATTTATATAGGTGTGCGAGTGTGTACACAAACATTATTCATTAAAAAATTCTGCTTGTTGACAATCCTAGAAAATAAACCAATTATAATCTATAATAGTAGAAGTTAACCTGTTCTCAATAATTACTTAACACTTTGCTTCTAGTGGACACAGACAGAAACAAGATTGTTTTTTTTTTAATCTCAATTTATATAAAAAGATTACTTTAACCATTTTGATACTAATCTGCTCCAAACTGTCACCAGTTCTATGATACAGACTTCTAGTTTTAAAGGGGTCTAAATTAAAACCATGGAGGCACATGGCTTAGTGGTTAGAGTATCTGATTCATGATCATAAGATTGTGCTTTCAATTCCTGGACCAGGCAACACATTCTGTTCTTGAACAAAGTACTTCATTTCACATTGCTCTGCCAGGTTTTCTCGCTCTAGACACACTACATGGCTGCAGTGCCCAAACGACCCGTAAGGAGTTAAGGGGCTTATCAAATTAAAACCTTCCTTCAAACTTTCATGTTAAATAACATTTGAAATACCTGCTTAATAAATGACAAAGTTATTTTAATAAATTTCCTGTTGTTTCAAACTCATTTTAAATACAGGCAGTGTATTTCACCAAAAATATAGTAGCAAAAAGTTCACCTTATCAGGAAGATAAAATGTAAAAAAAAATCACTTATGAATTAAGCAAACTACACTTATTCACACACATTACAGTATACACACACACAAAATAGAACACAGAGTCAAAAGAACACATGTTGACAGTAGAATACAAGCACACACACGCACAGCAGAATGCACACACACACGTACAGCAGAATGCACACAAACAGCACAACAAGTAAATGAGAAGAGACACACACACACACACACACACACACACACACAGAGCAGAGCAGAAAATATTTTGTCTTTCTTTTACTTATTTTAGTTATTGAACTGCAGCTACGATGGGGCAACCAGCTTGAAGAATTTTATTTTAACAAACTGACCATAGTGTTTTTTTTGTGTGTGTGTGTGTGTGTGTGTGTGCGCACATGTTTGGTTTTTTTTTTCAGTCTGGTAGATTTTTTGTCACTTCTGCCAAACCACTAAGTTACAGACATATACAAACCAACATCAGTTGTCAAGGAGTAGGTGGGGTGACAAATGCAAACACAAGACACACACACACATATAAATGCCCAATGCATGCCAGCATGAAAAACAGATGTTAGAAGATGATGATGATGATGATACATATATGACAGGCTAACACACAGTTTCAATTTACCAAATTCATTCAGAAGACATTGGTTGGCCCAGGGCTATAGTAGAGGACACTTACCCAAGGTGCCATGCAGTGGGACTGAACCCAAAACCACAAGACAGCAAAGCAATATATCATTTGACACAAATACTTAACCACTTCTCTGAAATCACTGGCCTGATGCCAAAATTTGAAACCATTATTATTATAATTATTACTGAGTGAGAGAACAATACATGCCATCAAAGTGACACTGGGGTACAAATATACGAAGCCCAATATACCCATCATGACTACCCATCTGATAAGGGTATACCACACACATATGTCACAACCATGTGTGCACGACATGATTGTCTCATATAAAGAGAAACAGTGCCTAACCTTGCAGATAGTACCTAGTTAGAATTTTCTTCAGGTTGAGTAGCCTATCCTACTCAAGAGGTCCCTGAATAAGGGTTGTTTGAGGATGGTGAACAAAACACCCATGTTTCCAGAGGTGAATTATTCAAACCCCAAAGAATTCCTCTCAAAACATGATTATGATGCTCCCCCACTACTACTGCTTGTGATCATAGATACACATATGAAAACCACTACTTGGTACTGCATCATGGTATTTATTATTATTATTATTATTGTTACTGTTATTATTATTATTATTATTATTATTATTATTAGGAAGGGCATCCAGCTGTAGAAACTCTACCAAATCAGATTGGAGCTTGGTGTAGCCACCTGGTCCACCAGTCCTCAGTCAAATCGTCCAACCCATGCTAGCATGGAAAGCGGACGTTAAACGCTGATGATGATGATGATGATTAAAATCATCATTAAGGCGGTGAGCTAGCAGAATCATTAGCATGCTACGTGAAATGCTCAGCAGTATTTTGTCTGTCTTTACACTCTGAGTTCAAATTCTACTAAGGTCAACTTTGCTTTTCATCCTTTTGGGGTCGACAAATTAAGTACCAGTTGTGTACTGGGGTCGATCTAATCAACTAGTCCCCTCCCCAACAATTTCAGACCTTGTGTCTATAGTAGAAAGAATCATTATTATTATTATTATTATTATTATTATTGTGAGCTGGCAGAGAAGTTAGCATGGAGGACGAAATGCTTAGTGATATTTTGCCTGTCACTACATTCTGAGTTCAAATTCCACTGAGGTCGACTTTGCCTTTCATTCTTTTGAGGGTGGTAAAATAAGTACCAGTGAAACACTGAGATCAATGTAATTGACTAGTCTCCTCCCACAAAATTTCAAGCCTTGTGCCTATAGTAGAAAGGATTATTACCTTAGCAAAGGCGGAGATATTGTTTTCAGTCATGTTTGTTCATTTGTCCATAGACAAAATATCTCAAGAACCACTGAATGGATTCAGATGAAACTTTCAGGGATATTTGGCCTCATAACTAGCACAAATTGATTTTTGGATCGATCTGGTACTGGACAATGATTCTGGATTATTTTTCCAGTTTTTTTTATTTAGTTTTTGAGAGCACTCAGGTTCATTTTTACTATTCTCGTTAGTGAGAGCAATTAAGTTCATTTCAGATATTCTCATTTTAAAAATCATCTCTGGTTAATCATTGAAAGGACGTTGGTGTTGCCTTATTACTACTATTGGTCAAATTAAATGTTTTTATGATGTTTGATTAGCACCTCTACACATTCTGGTTTCAAATCTTGCCAAGCTCAACTAGTTTTCAACATTCAGTGAGTACTAATTATATAATTAATTTAATCAACTGTACCTATATTCCTACAATGTGTTGTTTTCCACAAACGGAGAAATCAATATTTTCCAAACAAAATTTGAATTTCAGAAGAAAATGACAATTTTAAAATGAAACAGAAACAACAAAACTGTATAATTTATTTTGTTATTTAGTGGGGAAAGAAATGGAGAGAGAAGTGAGGAAGAGAGAGAGAGAGACAGAGAGAGTGTTGTTTTCTGGCAGATGTTGAGAGAGTGTTGTTTTCTGGTCTACTCCACTGTATTGTTGCCTAACGATATTTTCCTCTGCTAAGTTCATCAGCTATAGATTCTAAACCAACCCATAACACTGCACACACACACGCCTGCACATACACATAGGATAAGTGACATATTTGACTTTTTTTAATATTGTATGATATCATTGAATAGGCACAGGTGTGGCTGTGTGGTTAAGAAGTTGGTTTCTTAACCATATGGTCTTGGGTTCAGTCCCACTGCACAGCACCTTAGACAAGTGTCTTACTATAGCCCCAGGCCAACCAAAGTGTAGTGAGCAGGTTTGGTAGATGAAAACTGAAAGAAGCTTGTCACATATATCATAATCATCATCAACGTCCATTGTCCATGCTGACATGGGTTTGGGTGGTTTGACTGGGCTGGAAGGCTGCGCCAGGATCCAATCTGATTTGGCATGGTTTTCTATGGCTGGATGCCCTTCCTAACGCCAACCACTCTGAGAGTGCAATGGGTGCTTTCAGGTGCCACCGGCATGGGTGCCATTCATGTGTGCTTACATTAACATGCACATACTTATCAAAGTAATGTTTCTCTTATTCTTCTATCTTTTGTCATTTATTTACAACTATATGTAGAGCCATTAACTGAATATATAAAAGATAAACTCTATCCATTCCATCTCATTCAAAACACGAAACCTATAGGCAAATAGCAACATGCTGTATAACCAAAGCAAGCAAAACTGAGTTTATTGAGCAAGGTACATTTTGAAATGTCACCTGATGAGTCACGTCTGCACTGAAGGATGCACCATAACCAAGTCTATGCTATCTCACCCATGAGGGAGAGTCAATGCAAGATGGGTCGAAACAATTGTTGTGATTAATAAAGAATCTCATGAATTCCATTTCCTCTTTCTCTCATTTGTTGTGTGTGTATGTGTGTGTGTGTGCACATCTGTGTATGTGTGTGCATGTCTCTCTGTGTGTGCGTGTGTGTGTGTGTAGGTGTGCATGTGCATGTCTCTCTGTGTGTGCATGTGTGTGTCTATGTGTGTGTGTGTGTGTGTGTGTGTGTGTGTGTGTGTGTGTCCTACTACTGCTTGACAACTGGCATTGGTTTGTTTCCATGCCTGTGACTTAGCAGTTCCACAAAAGAGACTAATAGAACCAGTACTAAATTTTTAAAAATAAAAGTACTGGAAGTCGATTTGCCTCAGCATAACCACAGTTGAATGCCTGAAACATGTAAAAAATAAAATATCTAAAAGACAGTTTATTAATTTTCAGAACTTGTATGAGTTTACCTTCCCCACTTAAACCTGATCAGGTGATTTTTAGGCTGGATACCAGCTGCTCCTTTTCAACAGATATTGCTTCTTATCAAGAAAAATATTTTCTGAAATTCAGTCATTTTATTGGCTCTTGTGGTTGTCATTAATAACTTAACTTTTGACAGATAGACCTGTTCCTCCCCCATAAACTACTTCTACTGACAACTCCCAGCATTCACTACAGTTCTCTTTCTTCATTAGAAGTAACCGGTTGTCTGGTTTACTTAATACCTCAGTTGCAATGTTCATAATGTCTACTTTAGTTGAATAACAACCCAATTTAATGTAGATATATCTTGTTTGCTCAAGTAATACCCCAATTGTAATGTCTATAAGCAATTCTACTGCAAATAGTTGTTGTTGGCACTCCATCGCTTACGATGTCGAGGGTTCCAGTTGATCCGATCAACGGAACAGCCTGCTTGTGAAATTAACGTGCAAGTGGCTGAGCACTCCACAGACACGTGTGCCCTTAACGTAGTTCTCGGGGATATTCAGCGTGACACAGTGTGACAAGGCTGACCCTTTGAATTACAAGCACAACAGAAACAGGAAGTAAGAGTGAGAGAAAGTTGTGGTGAAAGAGTACAGCAGGGTTCGCCACCATCCCCTGCCGGAGCCCTGTGAAGCTTTAGGTGTTTTCGCTCAATAAACACTCACAACGCCCGGTCTGGGAATCGAAACCGCGATTCTCTGACCGCGAGTCCACTGCCCTAACCACTGGGCCATTGCGCCTCCACTCTCCAAATAGAATGGAGAGAGAAATGGAGTAACAAATACTGTTGAGAATCCCTTATCCAAAATCCCCAAGACTAAAAGTTTTGCAGATTTCAGATTTTTTGGTGGATTTCAGAGTATTTTAACATTAACATCTATAAAATGGAACATCTTGAAGATGGAACCCAAGTTTAAACACAGTTTCCATTTACATTTCATAATATGGCTTATACATATATCCTGATTGCAGTAACAGATAAAGTTTTAATAATTTTTTATGCATAATACCATCAGGAAGGTAAGATATCTGTCTCCACCTGCAGTGTCACATTTTGATGAAAAGGTTACAGTACACATATACCATTTGTATTTTATTTTTTACAACACAGGTATTAGGTTCTATGTGAGATATAAAGCAAAGCAATGAATATGATTACAGGTAAATAAGATGAAAAGTGAAAAAAGTCAGCATTTTACACTCATACATGGAGGTGAAATTCAGATCTCACGTAAAAATAATGCTTTGTGCTTACTGCACAAAAAACAAAACATAATGATTACTGCTTACAAGATAAATGCTCCCCAAACATGTCATTTCAGCATGAAAAAACTTTTGGATTTTGGAATTTTGGATAAAGGATTATCAACTGCATAAACACCTATATCTATGTAGAGCCTTGCATACATGTATATCAACATATAGAAGCACACATATATCGTATTCTTTTCTTGTTTCAGTCATTAGACTTTGGCCATGCTGGAGCACCACCTTGAAGAATTTTTTGTCAAGTCAATCGACCTCAGTGCTTTTTTTTAAAGCTCAGTACTTTTTTAAAGCTCTATCGGTCTCTTTTGCCAAACTGTTAAGTTACAGGAATGTAAACACACCAACACCTGTTGTCAAGTGATGTGGGGCGGGGACAAGCACAGACACAAAGATACACATACACAAAGATATGTGGGCAAGTGTCTTCTACTATAGCCTTGGGCTGACCAAAGCTTTGTGAGTGGATTTGGTAGGCGGAAACTGAAAGAAGCCCATCGTATATATGTATATATATATATATGTATATATGTATATATATATATATGTATATATATATATATATATATATATATGTGTGTGTGTGTTTGTGTGTCTGTTTTTGTCCCCCCAACATCGCTTGACAACCGATACTGTTGTGTTTACATCCCAGTAACTTAGCAGTTCGGCAAAAGAGGCCAATAGAATTAGTACTAGGCTTACAAAGAATAAGTCCTGGGTCGATTTGCTCAACTAAAGACGGTGCTCCAGCATGGCCACAGTCAAATGACTGAAAGAATTAAAAGAGTAAAAGAGTAAAGAGTATATACAACGGGCTTCTTTCAGTTTCCGCCTACCAAATCCACTCACAAGAATTCAGTCAGCCCAACAAATAAAATCCTGCTAAGCGTTTTGCCTAGCATGTTAATGACTCCACCAGCTCACCACCTTTATATATACATATAATAGAAATCTATCTGTAGCAACAAAAATATCTACTAACAAATCGCAAGTACTCAACATAGAGCATATAGAGCACTCTTCTGTCTTTTTGCAGACAATATTTTTACTTCCAGTGACTCAGTAAAATACATTAATCCAAACTGTAAATACTTAGAGATAGAAAGAGCATCTAGCCATAGAAATCATGCCCTACCCCCAGGTCCCACAACAAAAAATAAAACATGATAAATATAACATAGCTGATTGGTTATTGTCTACTACTTTGTATAATAGATGATGAAGGACTGTGATGAATGGCAAGATGCTGTGATACCTGTCCCTTTCATTCATACATAGATGCACTGACCCATACATATGGATGTGTATGCATGTGCCTGTTGGTGCATGGCTCGATGGCTAGAGCATTGGGTTCACAATCATGACGTAGTGAGTTCGATTCCTGGCTCGGGTTGTGTGTTGTGTTCTTGAGCAAGACACTTTATTTCATGCTGCTCCAGTTCACTAAGTTGTAGAAATGATTTGCAGCATCACTGGTGCCAAGCTGTATCAGCCTTTTCCTTTCCATCAGATGACATCGGTAGCATGGAGAGGGAGGCTGGTATCAATGGGCAACTGCTGATCTTCCAAAAACGCCCTTGCCTGGACTTGTGCCTCAGAGGGAATCTTTCTAGGTGCAATCCTAAGGTCATTCATGACTGAAAGGTGTGTTCACCCTTTACATATATACACATACAATGTGCTAATATATATACAGGGATTGGACAAAATAATGAAAACACCTTAAAATTTCAAATAAACTTATTTTAATATGGGGTAGGACTACCTTTGGCAGTAATTACAGCTTGAATTCTACAAGGTATGGACTCGTACAAAGTCCAAAAAAATAACATTCTTCCACTGCTATAAGCACCAATTCTGTAGGTTTTCACTCCACTCTAAATGCTTTGTAACATTTGTTTTTGAAAGTAGTGGTTTTCTGATTGCAGCCCTCCCATGAAATCCAGCTTTGTGCAGCTCCCAGTGAACGTTTTTTGTGGAAATAGGGTTCTCAACGTGATCATTAAGCTCTGCAATAATTTTGGGAGCTGTGATCCTTTCTAAGAATTCATGTAAGAGTCCGGTGGTCCCCATCTGAAAGTTTTGGTTTTCTTCTGAAGTTTTGTTTCGACGCAGAGGTTTTTCCCTCTTTCCCAAAGGCTATTATTACTTTCAAGACAGTACTTCTTGATACACCAAACATTTTGGCTGTTTTCATTACACTAGCGCCTGCCATATGAGCACCAACAATTTGACCTCTTTGAAAGTCCAATAGATCTGTCATTTTAATGAATTTTAATTACCTTTTTTTCATGATAACTGAAAAGAAACAGTAATTTTAGCAAAACATATTAAGCAACTCTAATAATCAATCAAAAAACATAAAAATAAACAAGCTTTTGACGGTTTTATAGGTATTTCAAAATTATGATGCTAGGTATTTCCATTATTTTGTCCAACCACTGTATATATATATATACATATACATATAGCATCACCATCATCATCATTTAATGTCTGTTTTCCAT
>NC_068986.1:73389406-73390902 GCF_001194135.2 Octopus bimaculoides | reverse complement strand
ATATATATATATATATATATATATATATATATATATACATACATATACATATAGCATCACCATCATCATCATTTAATGTCTGTTTTCCATGCTGGCACAGGTTGGACAGTTTGACCAGAGCTGGCAAGTAGGAGAGCTACTTGGTTCCAGTCTGATTTGGTTTGGTTTCTATGGCTGCATGCCATTCCTAACACCAACCACTTTCCAGAGTGTGCTGGGTGCCTTTTACATGGTACCAGCATGGATGCTTTTACATGGCACCAGTAGGTGCACTTTTTATGTGACACAGGGACAAGGCTCTTGCAGGCGAATCTTCTTCAACAGCAGGAGTGTCATTAACACTTCTGCTGTGGAGGACGGGTCTTCTTGAGTACAGCAAGGTGCCATACATGCACATACATATGTATTTTTTATATACGCATGTACTTCTTTTTCTTGAAATCTAGGATTCATAAGGCCAGTTACATGGTTTCCATGGTGTATAAGCTACTGAGATCACAACATGTCCCTGAACAGGACACTGGTTTGTTAGAGGGGTCCAAGGCTAGCAATTTTGAGGGGAAGGAACAAGCCTATTACGTCAACCCTATTCTTGACTAGTACTTTATTTTATCAATCCCAAAGGGATCTCTACAGGATTTGAGTGAAGAAATTCCACTAAGCATTTTGTCTGACATGATAACAATTCGACCAGCTTGCCTTATAGATATATATATATATAACGCCTAGTTTAGAATAGAGGCAGCTGATGAAGGACAAATCCCATAAGTGGCTCGTCTGTTTTCCTATGTGTTTATTCTGTTGTCTGTAAAAAAGTCCGTTTTTTTGTGCTTTATGTTCCCGTTTCTTTTTAATGTCCTGTACCCGGATATGCATCTATATATACATGTAGATGTAGGTATGTACATAAATTTATGTATACATGCATATGCTCTTGTGCCCACAGCATGTGTAAGGACTTTCGAGCAAGATCGTTGCCAGTGCCCCTGGACTGGCTCTTGTGTGGATGGCACATAAAATACACCATTTTGAGCGTGGCCGTTGCCAGTATTGCCTAATTGGCCTTCGTGCGGGTGACACGTAAAAGCACCTACTACACTCTCGGAGTGGTTAGCGTTAGGAAGAGCATCCAGCTGTAGAAACTCTGCCAAATCAGAATGGAGCCTGGTGTAGCCTTCGGGCTCCACCAGTCCTCAGTCAAATCGTCCAACCCATGCTAGCTTGGAAAGCGGACGTCAAACGATGATGATGATGATGATGATGTAACCGAACACACACACTCAATGTATGTGCTTTACTTATTCATCAGTAGGCTGCAATTTAGCTCAAAGTGCCGGGTGTTAAAATACCTGAAAGTCATAGACAGGCAAGACAACTCACCCCAAATCCCATTCAGCAGTGATGGGCATCGATGCTTTGCCATAGCTGAACTGAATTGGAGGAAAACTGAATTGCCAGTCCATGACTATATACAAACAGTGTAAAAATCATAAATA
>NC_068986.1:73381187-73389396 GCF_001194135.2 Octopus bimaculoides | reverse complement strand
TGTGTGTGTGTGTGTGTGTGTGTATATATATATATATATATATATATATATATATATAGTAGTTCCAATAGAAATTAATACATTAGTATAGCCTTACATCAGATGTGGAGATCAAAATATAGTAATATAGGCCTACATTAAATGTAGATAATATGACACTCTAATAGACATTCATAAGATCAAAATATGGTATAAAATCTCTAAGAAATTGTAGTCATTCACTTATTAGGTATTAGATGTAACTTAATACATTAGTAACTTAAGTTCAACAACACTATCAGTTAGCTTGAATTAACTAGACAGAAATATTCCTTCTTTATTTGACTACATCATTCCATGATATTGGTAATTACTATTTTTATCACCTTTTCCTTTTCAAGTGGTAGAACAACTATCTCTATCTTCAGGGAGGTTCTTCTGATTCAGAAACATAGCATTTCATGTTCAAATAATATCAATGACTCATTCACTGGTACTTCATTTCTTGGTAATTACTGCATCTCATCTAAAAATTAAGCCATGTAATTAGAGAATATATCAAAATTAACATTTAAATCACTGCACTGAAAATGGGATCTTTCCTCCCTTGGCACTACAGTGAAATGGTGTTCCACTCTTCAAAGTTACATATCAATTACATTTATGAACCCTGCCAAATCTGACATCTTGCAGAGATTTCCTTTCATAAGTTTATACCTAAAGTAGTTGAAAACCCCCTCAAGACATAAAATATGGCTACACTCAATGGATACATTTTAATAGATATGGCACTTAATCAATCAGAATTGATGAACTTATTTCTGTAATTCCCCTCATGGCCAATTCTTTAGAGCAGACTTAATATATGAATTAATAATTACAATACTTTCTTTTTGTGAACTGCTTATTAATCACCTGACCTAGTTATTATTCTTTAATTATGCTTCTCCTTCATTGGATTTTCTTACTTCCAACAATTTTACTATATTAACCCTTTAGCATTTAAACTGGCCATATCCGGCCAAAATATTCTTCCTGTTTTAAGTCCAAGCCAGCCAGATCTGGTGTCTTACACCTCCCCTACAATGTCATTCTAAAAAATAAACAATCACATCATAGAAATCTTGAAGCTATGAGATAATGCATGATTAACCCAGAGCAATGTGAATAAATAAGTATTACAATTGAGAGAGTATCTGATTGCTAAAGGGTTAAGGTCTGGAAACTTAATAGCAACTTGGGAGAGAATCACAAAATTCTTGGTCAATTTGCAACAAAATGAAAATTATAGCTAAAGCATCTATTTCCTTATATCTGTCATTGATGTAAAATTATGTTTTATCTTTTACTTGTTTTAGTCATTGGACTGCGGCCATGCTGGGACACCATCTTGATGTTTAGCTGAACAAATGACTCCAGTACTTAACTTTAAGCCTAGTACTCATTCTATCAGTCTCTTTTACTGAACTACTAAGTTACAGAAACATAAACAAACCAACACCAGTCATCAAGTGGTAAAGTGAAGACAAACCTAACACACACAGTTTCTAACTGCCAAATCCACTCCTGGGGCTATAGTAGAAGACACTTGCCCAAGGTATCACACAGTGGGACTGAGCCTGGAACCATGTGGATGGGAAACAAACTTCTTACTACACAGCCACACTTGCACCTATATTATCAGATAATTTAACATGAAGATCTTTGCTGTCATGTCTGTTAGTGTTGTGTCATGATTTTAAACATAGAGATATATTTTTTGATACAATTAATGTCATGGATAACAATTTTAAGCAGTTTCCTTCCTTTGTTTTATAATAAGGCCTTTGGTTACTTGTCAGATTTCCATATCACTAATAATATATCATACTGCATGCCTGTTATACAAATTATTTTATATAATGATTCAGATTGAGCCTTTAATCACACTGACTTCACCTAGTTGTAATTGTCTCATTCTTCATATTGACATCCACACAATGGGTCTCTTGCAACACTACCACACAAAATGCTTTGTTTAATCTCATATCTCTCCGCCTATCTGTTTGTCTGTCTCTCTACTTACCTATCTACCAGCCTGCCAATCAACTATAAAACTTTCTGTTTCTGTGGAACTTGCTATTTGCCCTCACTTTCCAGCAAATAATCACTTAAAAACATTGAATTAAATATGCGGATTGATTTGACTTGTCTTATTTCAGTTCAGGAGAGCAATTTACTCCATCTACTATTGAAATATAGATGCACTTCTACTTAAAACAGATAAAAAAAAAAATAGAATTAAATTTACACTAGTTTTACTCTTGGAAATTCCATGATTATTTTGAAAATGAGAAGATTATTGAATATTTGTAGTAAACTACGAAAGACAATTTCTTTTGAAATTGTACTTTTAATGAAGTGTTTGATATTTGAGATGGAGTAAAGCCACATAGGTAGTGAATTTTACACTGCCTGCAGTCTAAGAACACCTTTGAAAACTATATTCTTTTTTATACACTTGTTCCTCTTCATACATTCAGAGTTATCTATTATTTTTATTTTTTTACCAATAAATGAATATGCTTATGCACATCCATGATAAAATACTTCTTTACTTCTGTTTATCTTTCCACAGTAACTATCATCATCACCATCATTTTAGCATCCACTATTCCATGCTTTCATGGGTTGGAAGTTATTGAGGCAGATATATTTTATGGATGGATGAGCATCTTTCAGTTTCCATCAACCAAATCCACAGACAAGGCTATGGTTGGCCTGCAACTATAATGGAATACATTTGTCCACAGTACCATGTAGTGGAACTGAAGAACCCAGAACCATGTGGTTGAGAAGCAAACTTCTTACTACACAGTCATAGCCTAGACTTATTTTTATTAAAATTATTGAAAATGTATTAAAAGAATAATATACATAGCAAACTCTTTATATAACAGAACTGAAGACCTAATCTGTCTATCTATAACATTATGACCACATTGTAACATTTAACATTGTCCTACATCCTAGTTTTTATATCAAATAAAAGTACATATGACTGGATTTGTTTCAACAGTCCCAGTGAATGAAGCACAAGAGATTTTACATGGTGTTGTGTGGAACCTAAAAAAAATATCTCTACAGTATATTTATCACAATTTAAACTATTTCTGAATCAATTGTTTATAAAAAAAAATATAAATAATATAAAACTGTGTCTATAATAGACTATGCCTGTTGTTTTGTTCTGTAGTTTATTAGTTAATTGTCTTATGAATAACTGTTGTCTATAATAGATTTTGTTTTCATTTCATTTCATAGTTAAACATCACATACATAAATGGTAGCAGAATAATACAAATTTATTGCAGACAGATTTTAAATTCAACAAAAAATATGTTTTATATCTTAAACAATAAATGGCTACAAACCCTTGCTAAGCAATTCATTTATGTCTGATTCTTTTTATAAGAATATAAACCAATGAAAGAACTGTTATGCTGTCATTTGGCTTTCAATAAATAGCAGCTAATTCATTCTTAAATCACACCCTACAAGAGAAATGCATATTGAATAATTCCCAATGCAAACAGCCTCAAAAAAAAAATGTTCATTGATGGAATATCTAATCTGGGATTAAACTATAGTACAGCACATTAACCCTTTAGAATTCAAACCAGCTACATTCAGCTCCAATAGTCTACTTACTTTTATATTCAAGGCAGCCAAATTTGGCTTCTCACACCTACCCTACAATGTCATTCTAAAAATAAACAATCACATCACTGAAATCGCTAAGCTATAAGACAATGCATGATTAATTCAAGACAATTCAAGGGAAATATTACCTTTGCTTGGAAGCAGGTGAGGGATGGTGACAGGAAGGATGTCCAGCTGTAAAAAAAAACAAATCTGCCTAAAAATTTCTGTCTGACTTATAGAAGCATGGAAAAGTGGACATTAAATGACAATGCCATGTAAAAAGCACCCAGTACATTTTGTAAGGTAGTTGGTGTTTGGAAGGGCATCCAGCCATAGAAACCATGCCAAAGCAGACAATTGGAGCTTAGTAAGGCTCTCTGGCTTGCCAGCTTCTGTCAAACTGTCCAAGCCATGCCAACATGGAAAACAGATGTTAAATGATGATGATGATGATGAATGTGAATAAATAAGCATTACATTTGATAGAGTAATCTAAATGTTGAAGGGTTAAAGACCAGTTTTTTCTATTAAAGTAGAGTACAGTTTTGCAGGCCTCTGACACTTCTCATAAACTCACCATGGTTCCTTTTGTCAGTCAGTAATTGACAGCTGGATGACCCTTCTTTGACCAATCATGGAAGAATATTTTTTGGAAAAACTAAGAATGTTATATCGTTACCACATTTTTGTATCTTCTGTCAATCTGGCACTGTTTACATCATTGTCATCACCATTGTCATCATCATCATTATTGAATATTGACTTTCCATGCTGGTACAGGTCAGTTCTTATTCAAAGTTACCACTTTCCAAGATGGATCAGGGGACCATGGGCCATTTCTGGCACAATTTCTGGCACAATTTCAACCCTTCCTACCACCAACCACTGAATGCAATATATTGTGGCATCAGCACCGATTAATTTGTTTTATACCCACACAAAACTGAAGTACCATCAAGATATCATGAATCTATAGCATAGATTTTGAAAAAAATAATTTATAAATTTTCGTAAAACTAATTTTCAAGATATTGTAAAATGAATGAATATACAAACAAATACAACAAACGTAAAAATCCAATAAGTACTTTTATTTTGTAATTTATTTTGATGTAACAGGATAGGGTGGAATACACAACATAACTTTCTATTGCTACTGGAATGAGTGGAAAGAGAAATGTGGAGAAAAATAGCATTACACACACAAACATGACAACTACAATACCACACACACACACACACATGACTTGCATGTATTTCACTCTTAATGTTTGGGTCTTGAAAGAGGAGTGTCAACTTAATGTGTAGCATGACAATTTGAAGTCATTTAAAACAGTTGCTTTAAAAATGTGTCTAGGTCTCCTCCCACACATATATCTATTTTTATATCTATGTCTATCCCTGCCTGTCTACAACCTATGAGTACACACACACACACACACAATCAGAAACAGATGCACACAGATACAATCACACACACATACACAAACGCATACATATAATTATATACGGAAATGCAAATACACAAAACTTAACTGTGCAAGTTAATTCTTTAGCATTCAGATTGCTCTGTCAAATCTGATGCTTATTTATTCGCACTGTCTTGCATTAATTATGAATTATCTCAAAGCTTTGAGATTTCAATGATGCAAGTGTTTATTTTTAGAATGACATTGTAAATTAAGTGTGAGAGGCCAGACCTGGCTGGTTTGAACATAGAAAAATATTTTGGCCTGATATGACCAATTTAAGTGCTAAAGGGTTAAAGACTTGGACAATTTGTGAGTTCAAAATCTTAAGACTACAGCTATTACTGTGAACTAATAAAATCTGCTCGTCTCCGTCTGTTTGATTAACAAAGAGATCCAATACATTTCAGATTCAATAGGTAGTTGTAAGAAAGGCATTTAATATCATAAAAAAGCTCCAACTGTAACAATATGCATATTTGTAATGATCCTCCCACCTGGGCTATTTTACATATATATATATATATATATATATATAGACACACACACACACACATAAATATACATGCATAATGTGTGTGTGAACATATATATATATATATATATATATATATATACATACACAGACTCACATATATAATGTGTTTATAGATATTTTTATATGCATATTTTATAGACATATTATTATTCTTTTTTCGTTTCAGTCATTTGACTGCAGCCATGCTGGAGCATCACCTTTAGTCAAATAAATCAACCCCAGGACTTATTCTTTGTAAACCTGGTACTTATTCTAACGGTGTCTTTTGTCGAACCGCTAAGTTACGGGGATAAAAACAAACCAGTATTGGTTGTCAAGCGATGGTGGGGGGACAAACACAGACACACAAACACACACACGTACATATATATATATATATATATATATATATATATATACACAACAGGCTTCTTTCAGTTTCTATCAACCAAATCCACTCACAAGGCTTTGGTCAACCCAAAGCTATAGTAGAAGACACTTGCCCAAGGTGCCATGCAGTGGATGGATGAATGTGCAGTAAGGAACAGAACTCAGTACACCACGGTGCATATGGATGGACCAATGTGTTGTGTGGCACAGTACAGGCAAAAATACTGTTAAGAGCTGCTGTTTAGCCTTAACTATGACCATTCCATCTTGTATTTATATATTAGTCAATGAGTCCCTTTTTTGTCCCCCAAGATGGGAGGGTATCATTTGAGGAATATTTTGCTATTATTTCTTAAAGGTCACTGACCATGCAGAGGTTTCATCATTGGGCATAGTTGGATGTCTTTCCTACTAGAAGACATTAAGATCTGAAATCAGAGTTATCTACATTGTCAACCAGGCAGACATTTACCAAACACTCCTTTCTGGAGCTGAGGTGTTATCTGTTGTCAACCAGGAAGATTGCTCATTTGTGAACAGGTGAGTATTTCTACCACTAAGCTACCGATACAATAATATATGTTTTGGTTTCGCAGTATATTTGTGTTTCAATGTTATTAACATTGTTTTCTGTTTTTCTTTGTTAGATGTTTTAATCATTTCTTATAATTTCTTTATTTCTAACTTTGCACAGTTTCTGTAAAAAGCAGACAGCAAGTGAGCAGAGAAAGTGAATACTTTCTGCTAATAATGGTCACCGATAACAATAATGAATGACAGTATCTGCAAACGGTGCCATGATGAAGATTAGTGGGGAGCCAGAGTGTAAAGAATTCTGATAACAAGAACGAAATTTGAACAGAAACAAGGCAAACCATGATGGAAATGAAGAAAAAAAATAAAGATATTTCCCCATACCGTATCATAGCAGTGAGGAAAATCTGATGTTAAACTAATGAAAGTTGATAATTATGATAATATGGCTACTTTCTTTCAGCTATTTTCACAACCATTGTTATAAATCTATTTTGGTTTCTATTAGAAATATTGTTAGAGTTCTTCACAAGAAGAAGAAAAAATATTTTGTTCAGAAACAGTAACTATTCTATTTAATATGTCTTTTATATCTCACACATCCAACAACGATTATCTCCCTCTCCCTCTCTCTCTCTGTTACAGTCAATGTGTTGTACACAAGTGAGACTTACTTCTATTGTTCATCACATTTCTGTCAACACAGAATATAAATCTAGCCAGGTGAGATATTTGTAGATTTGCTGTGTTTGAGAAGACACATCAAGCTAAGTGAAATCATGGCTGTAGCCAGTGCTGCTAACACATAAAAGGCACCAGTGCCAGTGACACATAAAAGGGCACCTGTGCTGGTGACATGCAAAAGGGCACTTGTGCCGGTGACACATAAAGGGACACCCATGCTGGTGACATGTAGAAGGACACACATGTTGATGGCACATAAAAGGGCACCCATGCCAGTGACATGCAAAAAGCACCTCTGCCAGACACATTTAAGAGGCATCCATGCCAGTGACACCTAAAAGACACCTAGTACACACTGTAAAGTGGTTAGCATTAGATAGAGCTTCAAGCTATAGAAACCAAGCCAAAACAGATAACAGGAGCATGGGAGCAGCTCTCCAGGTCACCAGCTCCAGTCAGATTGTCTAACCCATGCTAGCATGTAAAACGGATGTTAAATGATGATGATGATGATGAGAATGATGATAGATTCTATAAAATACCAGTGATATACAGAGCTATGATCACTTAACAATTCCCCTCTTTTATCCAGGTATCTCTTTCACACACACACACATCTCCATATGTTAGTTATCAATCTCTCTCTTTCTCTCTCTCACACACATGTACACACGCATTATGCTCCCTTATTGTATGACCACTGTCCAGCTAAGCAGATACTAGTGGTTAACCTATGCACACTATAAGATACTTATCTTGTAATACCATACTCTCTCTCATATGCACACTATATAAAGTGCTCCTTCACACAGTCCATATACTCTCTCTCTCTCACTCTTACACACACACACACACATTATGTACTCTATCCACACACTCACATAATACACTATATTTGTTACACTATACTCTCCCCACCATACATTTCACACACACATTATGTTCTCTATCC
>NC_068986.1:73378186-73381028 GCF_001194135.2 Octopus bimaculoides | reverse complement strand
TCTCTCTCACACACATGTACACACGCATTATGCTCCCTTATTGTATGACCACTGTCCAGCTAAGCAGATACTAGTGGTTAACCTATGCACACTATAAGATACTTATCTTGTAATACCATACTCTCTCTCATATGCACACTATATAAAGTGCTCCTTCACACAGTCCATATACTCTCACACACCCCCATACACATACACACACATATACTCTGCTATACTCCATCCTTCGCTATTGCATGGCCACTGTCCAGCTAAACAGAAGCCAGTCTATCAATTAACTGAGCTAATGTATCAAGTACAGACATCTAACCTCAAAACACAATCGATGTCTTAACTGTTAAATCAATCAAAAGTCAGCCATGAAACACCATTTCGGCAGAGACCACCAGCAATCAGCACCAACACAAGGCCTTAGGTCAGTTAAGATTAGCTTAGTTCCCTCACTTATACAGTTTTCTGTCTGTGCTCAGATCTCACAATGTAACACCACAGTATATTGAGAACCAGCCATTATGCAGCCCTGATCTGCTAGAAATAGCAGCTAAATCTCCCTTGTGCTATATTCTACAACCTTAATAAAAAAATATGTTGCATGATATAGTATAAGTTAGAAGGATATACTGTTCCTAAAAAAAATAAGATAAAGGGTAAGGACAACAGTCGTAGCTACACTACTTTTCAGACATTAGTCACCATTTAGTTGTTGGCACTCCGTCGCTTACGACGTTGAGGGTTCCAGTTGATCCGATCAACGGAACAGCCTGCTCGTGAAATTAATGTGCAAGTGGCTGAGCACTCCACAGACACGTGTACCCTTAACGTAGTTCTCGGGGATATTCAGCATGACACAGTGTGACAAGGCTGACCCTTTGAATTACAGGCACAACAGAAACAGGAAGTAAAAGTGAGAGAAAGTTGTGGTGAAAGAGTACAGCAGGGTTTGCCACCATCCCCTGCCGGAGCCTCGTGGAGCTTTTAGGTGTTTTCGCTCAATAAACACTCACAATGCCCGGTCTGGGAATCAAAACCGCGATCCTATGACTGCGAGTCCGCTGCCCTAACCACTGGGCCATTGAACCTCTACATTAGTCACCATAACCAGGACAATTTAGGGTTAACAAGAACAGCAGTAGTATGCATGATCAGGACTGACCAGGGGCTGAATAACTACAACTGGGAATAAAATTGAAATTATTCAATTAAATAAAAATAAAAAACATCCATTTCCACTGAACTATGTTTCTAACCTTGTTCTTATTGTCAGTTTATAAATAGACTGTTTTTGTAAAATATTCTTGGGAAATATATCCATGACATGCAATTTCTGAAGATTAAATTTTTACCACAGTAAGACACTTAGGTGAATTCCATTGATACACAGAAAACAGGGTTTATTGTCTTGCCAGTGTTGCGTTACAAAGACTGGGTTCATTCAATAGCCCAAATGTAGGGGGGGGGCTGAAAAGTTCCTGCCTTTAAGGGTATCATGAAAGGCCTGATTGGAGGCCCAACCTTATGAGTACTTTTACAGGGCTTAGAAAAACTGAATGACCACTGCAATAAGCATGTAGATCTAAGTGGGGAATATGTTGAATAAAATCATAATTAACTGATTCTCCAGTATTTTCTTTTACCCAAAGCCAGGAAACTTCTCAGCACCTTCTCCTAAATGTTATAAAGAACATAAGGGTTAATCCACTAGCCCACTATTGTTGTGTTACAAAGATATGGTTCATTTATTAGCCCACCATTGCTATGATACAAAGAAGTCAGGGTTAATCTTTCAGTCCACCATTTTTGTGCTACATAGAAGACAGAGTTAATGTTGAGAACATCCATGCTTTTCCTTTGTCTCTTGAGTCAGATATATTTTACAGAATGTTAATCAACACCAACCAAATTGATTTTTATCTTTCTTCAACATAGAATAAAAAGATAATTAATAATGTGGCAGTCCTCCATAGGACTGCCACATTGCATTGACAAATAGACTTAACTATATATATATATATCATCATCATCATCATCGTCGTCGTTTAACATCTGCTTTCCATGTTAGCATGGGTTGGATGATTTGACTGAGGACTGGTGAAACCAGATGGCTACACCAGGCTCCAATCTGATTTGGCAGAGGATGCCCTTCCTAACGCCAACCACTCCGAGAGTGTAGTGGGTGCTTTTACGTGCCACCGGCATGAAGGCCAGTCAGGCAGTACTGGCAACGGCCACACTCAAAATGGTGTATTTTACATGCCGCCTGCACAGGAGCCAGTTCGGCAGCACTGGCAACGATATCGCTCGAATGTCTTTACATGTGCCATCCGGCACAAGTGCCAGGAAGGTGATGCTGGGCACAGGTGCCATGACGATTTCGCTTTCGCTTGCCCCAACAGGTCTTCCAATGATGGAGATGACGTTGGCATGGGTGCCAGTCGTTGAATTTAATTCGATATCGATTTCACTTGCCTCAGCAGGTCTTTGCAAGCAGAGTTTAGTGTCCAATGAAGGAAGGTACGCATAAGTGGGCTGGCTGAGGCCTTAGATTTAGGTCTCACTTGGCTTGCCGGTTCTTCTCACGCACATCATGTTTCCAAAGGTCTCGGTCAGAAGCCATCGCCTCGGTGAGGCCCAATGTTCGAAGGTTGTGCCTCACCACGTCATCCCAGGTCTTCCTGGACCTATGTCTTCCACAGGTTCCCTCAACTGTTAAGGTGTGGCACTTTTTCACACAGCTATCCTCATCCATTCTCGCTACATGACCATACCAGCGCAATCGTCTCTCTTGCACATCACAACTGATGCTTCAATAGTTCAGCTTATATATATATATATATATATATAT
>NC_068986.1:73374057-73377811 GCF_001194135.2 Octopus bimaculoides | reverse complement strand
TATATATATATATATATAATAATAATAATAATAATAATAATAATAATATTAGGGACAAAATCCAAAATTACAGGTAAAAACTCAGTTAAAATCAATTTCTAAAAAATTTAAATTAAATTGAGCTTTACAGAGTAAAATATATATAAATATATAGTTTTAGGGAAAAGAACCAAGGTTCATGAACTCATCGATGAAAATCCACTGTCACATATAGAAAAATTAATAATTAAAAGCACAATAAATGAGTATAATATATAATACAAAGTAAATATCATAAGATAAAAATATGTATATAATATATATATATATATATATATATATATATACATACACACATATACATATGTGCCACAGAACCTTCCAAAATTAGACACCAATAATTAAGCATTATCTAAGCTTAATAAGATTATCTGTGAAGAAAAACAACTAATATCAATGCAAGCAATTTCCACAAATCATGAATCCACAAACACATCATCACCAATGTGATTTAACAATCACCTTTCTATGCTCAAATGGGTCAGATGTAATTCATTGAAGCAATTTTCAACAGATGGATACCCTTCCTATCACCAACCCTCACTTGTTCCCATGCGATGTAATATTTCCCCATGGCCAAACATGTTTTCACAGAAGATTGGAAAGCAAGAACACTGTTTGCATGATGATGACACTAGGTCACAATTGCCATGCAATGGACAAAGAGAGACAGACAGACAGACAGACAGAGAAAGTCAAGGAGAATTTTCAGCGTTGCAAAAAGAAGTGTAAATTAGTGAGGGTTCTATATAAAAGGAAGGTTTTGATGTGATTTAATGCAGGGCCTCATATCAGTGAGGGGGGCCGGTGTGCATTGATGCCGTCGAGAGGTAGGCCCCGAAACAGCGCGCATTCTCTCCTGATGACCCCATACACTTGCTGGTTTCTGGTATGCGGAGTTCTCAACTTGTAGCACTTGCATGTGCGAGTTGTTTGCAAGACATTTTTTACATAGATTTCCTTAAGCACTATATTCCATAAACTGGAACTCAGCAAAAATGGGATAGAAAAATTCTAGGAAAATACAGAATGTTTGAAGACCAAAGAAACAATAAATATATTTACACAGTAATTTGTATTGATACAATATTTTCTAAATCAGCTTTTAATTACTGGAATAATTCCAGAAAAAATGTAATTACACAAATTTTCCTCAAAGGAATAAACATTTTTCACAACCTGATGCTGTTTTGAAAAAAAAAAATGTAAAACAACTTTGTTGGAAATTCATTAAAATAAGATTTCACTATCCATAAATGTTCATTAATTGTAGTTCCCAGTGGGATGTTAAGACTTAACATTTTCCATTGCTATATGGATGTTAGGTGTTGTTGATGGTGATGATGATAATGATGATACTCCTGTATTTATGTTATGTTTAGTGATAGTTGCAGTTTTCTTTCTTTTTAATTTGATAACACAAGGTCAATAGATCTATGTCACTGAACATGAAATACATATATAGAGATTTATAACAGTGATATTCAATATTTCTCCTTCAAACAAATACATAGCAAGCAATCAGCCAGTGACCAAACAAAACTGATGTTAACAACCACTTTCATTAACTTTACAGCCAACAAAATAAGGAAAATAAGAAAATTCATTATAAATTCATAGTACGATTAACAGAAATGATTATCGTTATGAAAAAAGAAAAAAATTCAGAATATTTTTTTTTTCTGCTTCTACAACTTTGCCACTGGGCTGTAAATATTTCATTGCCAATTATATTCATTCAAGTTTTGTCTCTCTTATCTTGCACAGTATGTAAGATAGCTAGCTTCAACAGTATTAAAAGTTTCTTTTGAAATAATCAACAATCTGTTTGAGATTTACAGAATTTTCCAAAACAAAAACAAAAAAATTAAATAAATCAAATATGCCATCTGTCGTATGAAATATATTTATAGTCTTTTTTTTTTTGTGTACGTGTGACAAAGATTTAATTCTCCTCAATCTAACATCTAACACTGATTCATCATAGTATTGATTTAACTTTTAAAACAAGTAATATCCATGTGTCACACTCTAAACACACAGTATTTAAGGGGAAAATATACTCAACTAATGTACATTGATGTATAATGTGTGCCATTCACTAATGTTCAGTGTTTCTATTGTAATCTTTTAAAAACTACATCCTGAATAACTGTCTATACAACTCAGTTGGAGATAGTTTCATAATGATATTCTAGTAGGTGAAACTAATTTTGCAATTTATTCAATATCTGTTCAATTCTTTTTCTTTAATTAACTTGACAAAAGTTCTTACCACAACCCCAGGATACTTCTGTCATCATCATCACCATCATCATTATCATCATCTTCGTCATCATCATCATTATTTAATGTTTGTCTTCTAATGTCATATGAGCTGAATGGTTCCAAAGGATCTGACAAGCTGCAAGACTGCCTCAAGTTTCAATGTTAGCTTTTCTATGATTAAATGCCCTTCCTAATGCCAAGCACTTTACAGAGTGTATTAGATGTTTTTGTTTTTTTATTTTGGATGGTGGGCTGGGGGTGTTATTTTTTTGTGCCACTAATACTAGAGGGACTCCAAGTAACTTCCAAGACAAGAAAAAAAAACCCTTTGAGAAAAGAAGGAGTGGCTTTAGGCCAGGTACAGAGAAGCTAAAGTGTGATAAAGGGATAAGCACAAGTGTCTTACTATAGAGAAGATACATGGCAACCCCCCATTGTATATGGGTGGGTAGCTGGAAAAGAAGATAAAGGTAGTGGAGAGAAGATGACAGAGTGAACCATCAGCCTTTTAAAATTGGTAAAAACTGATTCCATAATACTTTTAGCTTATCAAAAATGTACAAAATGATTCTAAAATACTCTTCACCCTTTAGCATTCAGATTATTCTGTTAGATGTAATTTGTATTTAAATTTATTCATATTGTTTTGAATTAATCATGTATTATCCCATAACTTCAAGATTTTGATGATAGAGTAATTTATTTTTAGATTGACATTGTAGGATAGGTGTGAGGGGCCAGATATGGTCAGTTTAAACATAAAGCAGGAAGAATGTTTTGACTGGATTTATCTTTGAAAATTGCTCAAAATGATTGATTATACTCCTACCCTTTCAATATTATATATCATGATCCCATTGTATTCTAAACCATTCAAAGTTGTTGAACAAAACTGATGCTCCAAGCATTTTTAAAGTTGATAAAAAAACATAGTAATTTCATATAATCCTCATGTTCTTTCATCATCATTTTAATGTCCATTTTACCATGCTTGTATGGGTCAAATGGATTTTATTGAGGCAGATATTCTACAGCTGGGGTACTTTTCCTGTCACCAACCCTCACCTGTTTCTAAGCAAGGTAATATTTTCCCCATGGCTAGAGCTGTTCTTGAAGAATATTGGAAATGAATGACATTGCTTTTATGGCAGTGAAAATCATTTATAACTATCATGCAATGTCAAGGCAAGGAGACATAAATACACACACACACACACATACACACAGATATACAGGGTAGGCCAAAAGTCATGCACAAAATAAGTTTAATATACTCCAGAATTGTGAAAGACGTGATTGAATTTTTCTAAAATGAACAAAATAAAATAATGGTGAATACACATGTACATGATAAACAAAATGAATAATAATAACGTAATATAAATATAATGACAAATGCTTTGGTGCTTGGCTTTTGGCACACCCTATATATATATAAATATATATA
>NC_068986.1:73371895-73374012 GCF_001194135.2 Octopus bimaculoides | reverse complement strand
TATATATATATATATATATATATATATATATTATAGTTATTTATTTATTTATATACATACACATGGGTTCATGGCTTAGTGGTTAGGGTGTTGCACTCATGATCTAGTGATTGTGATGTTGATGTACAATTGAAAGAGTTTAAAAAAAAAAACATTCATGATGCCTTTATCTTCCGATTGTGATGAGGGCGAGTCAAGGGATACCGCAACTCTTATTCCTCTTCTTATTCATCATGCTTAGCCGGGGTCAGTGATTTTTAGTGACTGTTGACAGGTATACATGAGAATCATAGAATATGGATTTAGCCATTACCAGATCAATCTCAGTGAATATTTTGTTGATCCTGGCAATCAAAGTATTCATACTCAGACTGTTGAAAGACTTTGGGGACGTGTGAAGGAAATTGCTCGGAGACCTGGGATGAGGTGTAAGTACCTCACGCAGTATGTGGTGAGGTATCTGTTCATTAAGTTTATTCTGAATCATGCTGAATGTTTCCATTGCTTTCTTATAGAGAGCAGCAAACAGTATCCAGGACCCTCTTTAAAATGTGGATATATATGAAACGGTAAGCTTGCTCTATTTCTTGTTACTTTTTTTTGTAATACATACATTTATTTTACCATAGAATGTTGGGTGAAGGCAAATCGCGTGCACACTGGTTAGAGCTAGAGTTAGGGTCAGTTTTAGGGTTAGGGTTAGTTTTAGGGTCAGAGTTAGTTTTAGGCTTAGTTTTGGGGTTAGAGTTAGGTGGTGTGCACATGTTTTACCTTTGTCCATCACCATCATAAAAATGTGAATATCTCTGAAACAGTTAGTTTGCCCTAATTTTTATTGCGTTTTTCGTAGCTGCCAAATCTTCCTCAAATCACTATTTTTCATCTTAGAAAAAAATGCCAAAGACACAGCGGATAATGTAGTTCTAGATACCTTTAAACAGATGGAATTGTCACAGCTCAATCGTCTTTGATCATAAGTCTGTTCAATCAGGATTGAGCTGTTAAACATGAAACGGTTGCTGATCACACACACACACAAGTATGTATATATCTATATATTTTTGTGTGAGAGAGAGAGAGAGTAGCAGTATTCTTTTGTTTTTAACCATATGTACCATTACAATGACTGTTCTATCAGATTCGATTAAAGACAATTTCGACTCAGGTGAAATTTGGACTAAAAAAGTCATAAATATCAACCACTATAAATACTGTTCTCCGTTCTCTTTCGTAGTCTACCTTTCAACTAATTTATAAAAGCCAGTCATGCTCAACTAGATATTGAGCTGATCAGCACTGAAGACTTTATTAATGTCCATCAACTGCCGTGAAGTGTAAATCACACAATAGGCACACTGTACAAAAATAACATAAAAGACAAGCTTGTTTAGAAAGAGTGAAAAGTAAATGTGAATTGAAACTAAAACTATTGAGATTGATGCATTCTTTCGGTTTGTGATCCTAAAGTGAAACTAATTTGATCAGCAATCTCCATAAATTTTAGTAGATTAAACATCAGTAAAACGAAACTATATGATGACATTTCTGTTTGTTGTACTACTTGAAAATTCAAATGCATTAGAATTGTAGAAGTGAGGGCCATTGTTGCTATATTTTCCAGGACATGTCTTGGATTCAGGTTCAAACATACACAACACTAAAGGCCCAAAGTGAGTGTTGGGAAAGACCATAGTGTATCATGGTGGCTGTTAGTGGTAGTGTCTTGGATTCTGGACTGTTCAGGCATGGCAACCTTATGAAATACCAGAAAAAAAGACATACCTACACAAGTGAATGTCCCCACATAACTTTCTGAAAAATGAATATTTTTGCAATGAAATTTTCTAAAAAAATACCTTTCTGATGGTGTAGATTACAATTATATCAGAATATATATATAAAAAAACCTGGGTGTGCACATACACATGCTGGCATATATTAGGACAGGAGTCTGGAATAGGTCGTCCACATAAGTTGGATTTTCTCATTTGATGAAGATTTTTCAAATTTTATTTTTCACAATACACTTCGAAATGACAAGAGGAAAGTTTATGAAAAATTACCCTTCTCCGGGCCCTCATGACAAATTTTTCAATTTTTCTTTTTTTTTTTTTTTT
>NC_068986.1:73371228-73371885 GCF_001194135.2 Octopus bimaculoides | reverse complement strand
TTGCACTATGCACTTTAAAACGATGGGAGAGGCCTTTTTTTTAAAACAAATTTTGAAATCCATGAAAATTCATCATTTTGGAAAATCCCAACCCTGCCTGCTGCAAAGCCACCCTCAAAGATTTTCTAAAATATTTTCTTTTTCATAAAAAGCTTCTCCCCATTACTATCATTTTGAAGTGCATGATGAAGAGAATGTGAGAAATTCCCCATCTAAAATCGGTGAAAATCTAACTAAGCTGGTCTAATATATTTATATTATAGTTTAGATGTGCCATCCTCAATTTCAATGAAGATTTGAAATTAATCTACATATATATAATCCTTTGTATCTCTGTCTGTTCCCAATGCATTCTCAAATGGTACAACCAAATCAAATAAAATTTTACATGGCAATACTATGAGACCCCAGGAGTGTCAACATGTAACTTTTGGGGATTAAAACAATGCAACATTGGCAATGGTTCCATATTATGTCTCGAAACTCAAAGAATAGGAGTGAAACCTTCAATTGAATAAGTTATAGTTTCATTTTAGTAGTGTCTCACTTTCAATAGTATCACTATGCATATATATATATACATGTGTGTGTGTGTGTGTGTATATATGTATACATATATATGCGTATATATATGTACATATGTATATCTTTGTATAT
>NC_068986.1:73368374-73370869 GCF_001194135.2 Octopus bimaculoides | reverse complement strand
ATCTATACATATGTATATATATTTATGCATGTGTATAAATATATATGCATATATGTGTATATACATATGTATATGTATATATATATATGTGTGTGTGTGTGTGTGTGTGTGTGTGTGTGTGTGTATGTGCGTGTGTGTATATGTATATATATAATGCGTGTATATATATATATATATATATATATGTATATCTGTGCATGTATATGTAAATATATGTGTATATATGTATAAATATAGATATGTGTATATATGTATAAATATATATGTGTGTGTATATATATATATATATGTGTGTGTGTGTGTGTATATATATATGTGTGTGTGTATATATGTATGTATATATATGTATATATATATATATATATACATATATAAAGATATACATATGTATACATTAATGGACATATATATACATATACATACATATGTATATATATATGCATGTGTGTATATATATGTGTATATATATGTGTGTGTATATATATATATATATATGTGTGTGTGTATAAATATATATATACACACACACACACACATACACTATAGCCTCAGGCTGACCAAAGCCTTGTGAGTGGATTTCATACACGAAAACTGAAAGAAGACTGTCATTTATGTGTGTGTATTTGTGTGTGTCTGTGTTTGTTCCCCCACCAATGCTTGACAACCAATGTTAATGTGCTTACATCCCTGTAATTTAGCAGTTCAGCAAAAGACACCAATAGAATAAGTACTAGGCTTACAAAGAACAAATCCTGTGGTCAATTACTTCAACTAAAGGTGAGGCTCCAGCATGGCCGCAGTTACATGATTGAAGCAAGTAAGACAATAAAAGACTATGTCATTTTAATCCTGAGAAATGCTGGGTATCTCTGCTAATCTTGAATAAAATACTCTGAGTATATATTGCAGCAACAGTTTTGATTAACACTCTATTTTACACGCGTGTCAGTCATCAAAATATACTTGAGACTGCTGAATTACACAGAAAGATCGTTTTCCTTAGAAGATATGTCTCGGATCAAACATTTCTCATGGCAAAATCTTTTAGTATACCTCCACATCTCATCTACATAATGCAAGTCTTCAGTGAACTTTATATCCTCACCACACTAAGACAAAGTCAAATGTATCGCAGATCTAAATTTTGCAAAAATGTCTTGCATATTTACTGTTAATTATTTTCTCTTTTCTATTAACATTCGAAACTTGAGTTGCTGAACTGCCTAAAATATGCAGAAGTTTCTTGTGTATTTACTGTTAATCCTTCTCTTTTCTATTAACATTTGAAACTTGAGTAGTTGATTGTCCTGCGTATCAGAAGTGATACACAGGACACATTTCCCTGGTGTTCAGGCTTCATATCTGATAAACATTACTAATTTTTTTTTTTTTTTAACCACCAGAGTGACTTGGGACTTATGAGAGGAAACTGACATTTTACTCAAAGCATATGAAACAATGGCTAACTAGAAGTCATGAAAATGCCCTTGACAAGCAAAGGGTTCAAAATAATTGCCATGTTTTGTTAATATTGGTTTCAAATTTTGGCACAAGGCCAGTAATTTAGGGGGTGGAGGTAAGTCAATTACATCAGCCTCAATGCTCAACTGGTACTTATTTTATCAACTCCAAAACGATGAAAGGCAAAGTTGACCTTGGATCAAATTTGAACTTGGATGATAAAGATGGGCAAAATGCCACTAAGCATTTTGCTCAGTGATTTAACAACTTATGCTTTGTTGATACCAATCAAGGAAAATATAGCAAGCTGGCAGAATCATTAGCATGCTGGTCAAAAGTGCTTAGCGGCATTTCGCCTGTCTTTAAGTTCTGAGTTCAAACGCCGCTAAGGCCGACTTTGCCTTTCATCCTTTCAAGATCGATAAAATAAGTACCAATTGAGCACTGGGATTGATGTAATCAATTTATCCCTTCTTCTGAAATTGCAGGGCCTTGTGTCAAAATTTGAAACCAATATTAACCAAGGAATGTAATTTGATGACAATCCGGCCAGTACTCTATAATCTCACCACTAGTTTTACTTTCATCCTTTGATATCTCCCTTTTACAGGAGTGGTTATATTGTCACTTCACCTCAAAGTCAAAATCCAGGAAAAAAATATATCACAGAAAAAAATCAAACCATTGGATGTGAGAATCACAAGACCATGGCAGAGTTTCTTTGTGGCGTTGGCTGCAATATTCGTCTTAATCTTCAACATGAAAAATACTGAATCTACATGTAATGCCACGATACTATGTAAGGTGTTTTCAGTCTGTGCATGTCATGTATTTTCAATAAATGATTGACTTAAAATGCTTTTGTCTCATTATCTTACTTAGCTTTAAAAATTGAATAAAAGGTTCTTTTTCCCTCTATACATAATGCTATCATAAATAACTTTTATAAAAGCCATATATTGTTAGTTGATAACTGATCTGAAGTATTTTTGTCTTATTGTTTATAGCATTTAAATAAAATGTGATCCCCCCCC
>NC_068986.1:73344591-73368094 GCF_001194135.2 Octopus bimaculoides | reverse complement strand
TTCAAGTTTCTTTTGTCATCAATATTTTGCTCATTAATACTGTTGTTCTTTTGCATTAGCCCTCATAAAATCCTTCTATCCGATTAAACATTACAGCACGAATATAAAATGAATAACTGCTCCTATCAGCATTATTATTATTATTATTATTATTATTATTATTATTATTATTATTTTAAGTTAGCTTTCATCTATTGTGAATTTTGAAGCAACATTTTCCCATCATTTCATTCACAAAATAAAGTTACACCCATCCAGCCCCAACCAAACATGTTTGTGTGTGTGTGTGTGTGTGTAATATTCTATTTCAGTGGAAAATGTTGTCAATCTTTGTGTAAAAGTGCAAATAGCTGTCGATAAGAATTAACTTTGATCTTGAATAATGTTGTTTTGATGTGGAAGAGTATATTATATTGCATATAGCCAAGTTTTGACAACTTTAACTGAGACCTACTAATAATATAATGTAGTGATATGAGAGGCATTGCATTGCAGAATTTAAACTGGTGCTAGAAACAGACTTTCTTCAATACACACACAGATACCTACATATACATATATACATACATATAATTATATATATATATATATATAAATATACATACACACACATATAAATATACAGACATACACATAAATAGACATAAAACATATATATATGTGTATGTATATATATATATATATATATATTAGGTCACTTTAAAAAGAACCCTTGATTCAATAACACTGTGTATAAACTCTGTATTTGGAATGACCAATTTCAAAGTCTGTTGGATTTTACTCATAGGGTATTGGAATCTTAATAATGGATTCACAAATGAAATGACCAATCTTAAAGACTATTCAAGTTTACTCACAGGGTATTGGAATCTTATATGTATACCATTCTGCCTAAACAATGGATTTACAAATACAATATCTCTGCATTCACTCTCTATTTCCTATCTTATCTAAATTAACTATTGCTTAACCATCCTCTCACGCCATCTCCAATGAAGGAATATAATAAATATCCTGGAAACAGCTGTAAGACCTTCTATTTATAAATGTTCTATAATTTACACAGCCTATATATATAGGTGAGCACAAGTGTGTACATATGCTGCTATATGGATATATAAATATAAAAAATGGAACTAAAATTCTATAGAGGACAATAAAACATTCAGACAGATAGACAATACAAAGGCGGACAGGAGAAACAACAATTAGAAGGACAGGGGAAAAAAAAGGATGGGTCATTCGTGGCCTTCTTTCTTTAGTCAAGTTACCAGATATCCTTACTGTTTCAGGCAGTTACACTTGAGACAGTTCGATCTGGTTATCCCCAAAAAAGTCTAAGCTAAGAGCATTAGATTTTTTGTAAGAAAGCTAGAAAATGTGTACGGGAACAAAGATGAAAAACGGAGAACATGGTACACAATTACAAATACAAACAACATGAATATAACAACAGGTGTCTTTCGACTGAAAACGAGTCAACGTGAGCTGGTGTGTATGAAGTGAAAGCCTAAAGGCAGGAACATAGGAGATGGACATAAGAGGTGTTGGCGGCCAGCAGTCAGGCCAAGAAAGAAAGATTATGGCTGGCCGGACACTGATCATGTGGAAGGAGAGAAGGGTAGGTGGCAGCAGGATTAAAGGATTAGGAAAAAATCAAAGAGACAAAGGGAAAGGTACAGGGGAGATAAACAAGGAGGAGAAGTAGGAGTTGAAGAAAGAAAGGGTCAAGAAATATGAGAGAGAAGGGGAGCAAGAAAAAGAAAAGGGGAAGAAAGTATGAGGGGGACTAAAAGATAGAGTAAAAGAGTCGTAAAAAATTTAGATACATACTTACTATAAGGTGAGAACAAGTGTGTACGTACACCGCTATATGTGTATATAAATACAAAAAAAATGGAACTAAAATGCAATAGAGGACAATAAAACATTTGAAGAGATAGACGATAAAAAGGCGGACGAGAGAAACAACAATTAGAAGGATGGGGTAAAAAAGGATGGGTCGTTTCTGGCTTTCTTTCTTCAGTCAATGTTTGCTGCAAAAAATTAAACAGTACATCAGCATCTTTTCGTCTCACCATAGGTGAGAAACATAGGATCACTCCAATTTCTAGTGTATAGAGCATGATTAATCAACTAAGTAAACACAGACTCCAAGAATGTACTGTTATGCAAATTAGATAAACTTGCTTAGCTGTATCTGAGTTTGCATATACTATTAATAGCTACTAATCTCTCTCTGTAGAGGCGCAATGGCCCAGTGGTTAGGGCAGCAGACTCGTGATTATAGGATCACGGTTTCGATTCCCAGACCGGGTCTTGTGAGAGTTTATTGAGCTAAAACACCTAAAGCTCCATGAGGCTCCGGCAGGGGATGGTGGCGATCCCTGCTGTACTCTTTCACCACAACCCTCTCTTACTTCCTGTTTCTGTTGTGCTTGTAATTCAAAGGGTCAGCCTTGTCACACTGTGTCATGCTGAATATCCCCGAGAACTATGTTAAGGGTACACATGTCTGTGGAGTGCTCAGCCACTTGCACGTTAATTTCACGAGCAGGCTGTTCTGTTGATCGGATCAACTGGAACCCTCAACGTCGTAAGCGACAGAGTGCCAACAACAAATCTCTCTCTGTATTGAGAAGACTGTTCGCTGATGAAGCTCCAAGAAAACTAGAAACTGGTCAGATCTATCCCACTTTCTTTTGCCATGGCAAGATTAAAAATTTTTGGTGTGTCCACTTAGTTTACTGCTCACAGTAACGATAAAATTGCATGCTTACTACAAAAGGAATACCTAAGACTATGAGTGTGTGAGAGAGAAAGAGAGATAGATAGATAGATGGATAGATAGATAGATAGAAAGAGAGAGAGAGAGTGATAGTTTAAAAGCAAAAGTACTTAAAATTGAAGTAGAATATAGATATTTCTTATAGTGTCGTGATTATTCTGCCAGTTTCGCAAATATTGCTGATGACGTAAAGGCAATATTCATGAAATTCTGTGTAGTAACAGAGAATAATACCAGCACTTCATATAGATATATAGGTATGAAGCTACATAGTCGTTTGACCTGCTAGAAACAGCAACCAAATCTCCCTCAAATTACACCATATTGTCTTAAAACAGAAAGGCATCATTGGATGATGTAGTCCAAGGTAAAACTATGTTTATAAAACAGGATGAATGGTCATGGCTGGCATGGCTGGAATACCTTTGATCATAAGTTTGCACAAAGCACAGCTGGCCTAAAGCCAAGCAACGATAGCATTAAAAGATGTATATCTGCTCTTGTTACAAATATTTCTTAAATGATTGCTTTATTAGTGAGATAGATTTTCTACAAATGTAACACCATGGTAGACAATTGACAGAATAATCAGAGCATTAAACAAAATGCATTACAATTCTAGTACATTGTGTTCCGAGTTCAAATCCCACCAAAGTCAACTTTGCCTTTCAACTTTCTGGGATATTAAAATAAAGTACTAATCTAGAGCAATGAAGACAGAGATTTTAGATGTTCTTACTTTGGCCAAGTTCACGATAACAGCTCTTTTACTTGTGTTATGATTTTTATGCAGATGATATTTTAGTTTCATCTTATGCAATTTATTCTGATCAATCAGAAATTTCAGTTCTGACTAATTGTCTGTGAGACATTTTTTTTTTTATTAGACTGACAAAAAAAAAAAAAATGGCCATTTTAGATTCCTCATTATCATGCGTGTTATTTTAACCAATCAGAAACTAGTATTCAGCTGAGCCATTTTTGGACTATATTGTAAAAAAATATTTTTCATTCGCTCTTGGCATCATCCGACACCAGAAATGTCTGTCTATGATTCTGATTTTCATTTACAACCAACCATATATATAAGCTGTTACTTTGCTATCACATTTTATTTTCTCTCTTCTTGCTAACTTTGGTCTAAATTCGTTTATCTCACTTTTCTTTTTATCTCTGGCCATTTATCTGCTTCCACACACTCTACAACACAAATTATTCCATTAACACAAAATATGAAAATATTAATGTATATTTTCCAAAGCATTTCTCCAAAATAAATTATCAAGTTGATTATCGATGTACATTTTCTCAAACACATTTAGTGTAAATTTCACCTCTTACTTTAGAAAACAATCAAGGCAAAGTTTGAATGTTTCAATCCTGTTGTATCTTAACTTGTATTCTTAAACTACATGCTGTGTGATTATTATTATTATTATTGCATTATTTTACCAACAAGATCCATCATGATCTAACTTTTAGTTGTCATTGAGGAAATAAAAGGAAAAATTATACACAAGCAATTTTTGTAATGTTCAAGAACATTCTTTTAATTTACTATATTAGTTTTACTTGACTATGCTCAATATATGTGGTTTATGTCAACAGAATTCTTTACTATTACTGTCAGCATTGTTGCTGTATTCCTACTTCACTCTAACAACATATGTGCAATCAAGCTGTTCTTCGGCTGAGTAGTGACTCAATGCTTCTGTAGAAATGTAAAAGGTTACATTAACAAAGGACCAGTTAAAATTATCATTTTTGTTTTCAAGTATCACTTGATGCAGCATTTATGAACAAAGTAAAAAACTTAAAAATAGATTTTTCTACCTCATATCCAATAAATCATTTGAAGGTCAGCCTTTATCTCTTGAATGAATTGTTTATGGAGAATAGCTGCTATGAAGGTTAAAGTGCTGAGCATCGTTGTGAGGTACCCCTAAACAAAATTTTGCTTATTTGAATGGTAAAGGGAGAGAGGTCTCTTAGAATTTCAGGTGTCCTTAGATTAGAAGACAAAGATATTCAAGTGAGATTAGAACAATTGATGTAATTTGAATCATCGTTGTTGAAAGGAAAATATTGGCAAGAAAAGAATCACAGATAGGATTGAGAAGAAACTTAATGGGGATAGGGCAGTGTTTAATTTACAGATAGATGCAACAGTGGGAAAGTAAAATAGGTTAAAGGGCTTATAATAATATTTGGTGGGGGCAGAAAACAATGAGTTTTATGAGAAGAAAAAGAGATTACAGAGGATGTTAATTAGCAAGCTTAGGTAAGTGTATCTACAGAGTCTAACACATGATTAGGTTTTCCTTGAATGAAACCTTGAATGTAAGAACATGTATCATTCTAGATATATAATCACTTCTAATAAAAGATGGATCTGTATTTAGTTAATAGTTAGCAACCAATTTCAATTATATATTTGTGAAAAGTGGCCTTATTTCTGTGATGTAGGTATGGCTATATGAATACAAAACAAGTGAAAAATAATATTGTTGAACACTCTAGTGGACAATGTTATGAATTAGAAGGAATATTGACCTTTGAGTCATTTGAGGGGGTTGATTAAGAAATGTCAATCAACTTGTATTGCAATAGTGTATCCAATATATCTCTAACATACAGAGACAAAGGTATGTGAATATTTGTGTATTCACTTCGAATGAGACTAGAAACAAAAAGAATGCCTCTTTGTTTCAGAGAATGAATATGGCACTGTACTGCACGTATTTGACTTTGTACATTCATCATCATCATTTAATGCCTATTTTCCATGCTGGCAAGGGTTGGATGGTTTGACCGGAGCTGGTAAGGCCAGGGGCCCCACCAGACACCATTGTCTGTTCTGGCATGGTTTCAATGGTTTGATGCCCTTCCTAATGCCAACCACTCCTCAGAGTGTACCGAGTGCTTTTTATGTGATGCCAGCACAAATGCTTTTTATGTGGCACCAGCACTGGTATCAGTTCTGCTGTGACGGATGGCTGACAACATCATCATCATCATTTAACATCTGTTGTCCATGCTGGCATGGGTTGGACAGTTTGACTAGGGCTGGCAACCTGAAATGTTGCACCAGACTCCAGGCTGATTTGGCATGGATTCTATGGGTGTCATTTACATGACACTGGTATCTGCCATGACTGTGATTTTACTTGGCTTGATGGGTCTTCTTCTCAAGCACAACATAATGCTAAAGGTCTCAGTCATTGCCTCCATGAGGCCCAATGCTCAAAAGCAACTCAGCCACTTTGCTTCCATGAGGCCCAAAGCTCAAAAGGTACTTTCTACATACTACTGGCACAGGTGCCAGTTACGTGACACCAGCATTGGCCACAACTATAATTTCATTTGGCTTGATGGGTCTTCTCAAACACAGCATATTGCCAAAGGTTTCAGTCATTAGTCATTGCCTCTGTGAGGCCCAAAGTTCAAAAATCATGCTTCACCACCTCATCCCACAGGTTCCCTCCACAGTTAGATATCAACTCTTCTTTACACAGTTGTCTTCATCCATCTGCATTATATGACCATACCAGCAGTCATCTCTCTTTCACACTATATCTGATGCTTCTAATGCCCAACTTTTCTCTCAAGATGCTTACACTCTGACAAACATGTACACTGATATTGCACCTCCAGCAAAGCATAATGGCTTTATTTCTTTCAAGCCTATGTATGTCCTCAGCCATCACAGCATATACTCAGCAGTGAAACATGGGTATGACTTCTTCGTGAACCACCTGATTTACAAAACGGATGACTAGACCTTAACCCACACCTCTAGATATTTTAAGCCTCTCAGCAGTGGTTCCTGATGGGCCAGGGGCTTTCACTGTCTTCATATCCTTAATTACTTTATCAAGATATTGTCGATTTGGGTAGCTGGTCCCTCATTTGGGTCAACATTTGGCAGACTCTCCTCCTCCTATTCATTCTCCAAATTCAGTAGTCTTTCTTAATGGCATTTCCAAGTCTCTTTCTTTGCAGAATCATTAAATGCAAGTGCACATCATCCATGTAGACACATTTCTCTCCTATTATAAAATATCAATTTTATACGGATTACAATTAGTTATATTTAAAGAAGGAATTGAGATTTATTTTGTTGAAATTTCATCTGTTTAACATCATCCCAAAGTAAATAAAAACTTTCTAAAATATGATGAGATATGGAAATATAGAAAACAAGATTTTACCATCATATCACAAATATGACACTTGCATTAAATTCAAATTGGAGACAAATCAGATTTAAAATAAATTAACGTTTAGTCAAATCATTTATAAGTTTAATATTCATCACCAATGGCAATGTAATAAAATAAAATAAACAAATATCATATATGTAATATGAATACATAATATTTAAATAATAATAATAATATTAATATTGTGTATTAAGTCATTAAAAGTTGGTTAATATACTCTTTTACTTGTTTCAGTCATTTGACTGCGGCCATGCTGGAGCACCGCCTTTAGTCGAGCAAATCGACCCCAGGACTTATTCTTTGTAAGCCTAGTACTTATTCTATCGGTCTCTTTTGCTGAATCGTTTTAGTTACGGGGACGTAAACACACCAGCATCAGTTGTCAAGCGAAGTTGGGGGGACAAACACAGACACACAAACATATACACACACATACATATATATTTATATATATATACGATATGCTTCTTTCAGTTTCTGTCTACCAAATCCACTCATAAGGCTGTGGTCGGCCCAAGGCTATAGTAGAAGACACTTGCCGAAGGTGCAGTGGGACTGAACCCAGAACCATGTGGTTGGTAAGCAAGCTACTTACCACACAGCCACTCCTGCGCCTATAAATTACGCATACAAATTACACAAAATACACACACACAGATAAATATACAAAGTCTACTGAAAAAGAAACTGAGCTTTTAAAATGGTATGCAAACAAGCTGGCACAGCATGCTTGTGACTGCAGCACGATAAATGGGTGCTTTTGATCTGTCTAATAATATTCGTATCAAAACTACATCAATCAGTCATTGATTTACATGTGTTGACTGAATATGTGCATAGGAGGACTTGTTTAACAATAAAAGCATTTGGAAAAATTAATAGTTTGTGTGAAATTGTATTTCAAGCTGAGAAAAATCTTTTACTGAGACTGTTCTAATGTTGCAACAACCCTATGGGAAGAACTCTTTGAGCCATATGCAATGTCACAAGTAGTACAAGCATTTTGAATCAAGAAAAATATCTACCAAAAGTGATTTTGAATTTGGACGACCTTCCACTATAAAAGACAACAATCACATAGTGTAAAATATATGCTGTGATCTGCATGGCAATGTGGTAAGACATTTGCTTCCCAACCACATGGTTCCAGGTTCAGTCCCACTGTGTGGTACCTTGGGATAAGTGTGTTTTACTATAGCCTGAAGCTGACCAAAGCCTTATGGCTGGATTTGGTAAACAGAAACTGTGGACAGAAGTGTGTGTGTGTGTGTGTGCATGCATGTGTGCATGTGTACGTGTGTCTGTTGTCACAACTGCTTGACAACCAGTGTTGGTGTGTTTACGTCCCCGTAACTTAGCAGTTTGGCAAAAGTGATCGATAGAATAAGAACCAGACTTAAAACAAAATGTACAGAGATAGATTCATTTGACTAAAACTTTTTCAAGGCGGTACTCCAGCATAGCCACAATTTAATGACTAAAACTAATAAAAGACAAATATCTGTGAAGTTTCCAGAGAAATAAGCATCTGTAAAAGTTTGTACTACATGATTTTCTAAAGTAAAACTGAAGATGCGAGTGAACTTCATAGATGGAAACAGTGTGGAAGCCCATCGTATGTGTATATGTGTGCATGTGTTTCTGTTTGTCTTTTCCACCACTTAATAACTGGCGTTGGTTTCTTTATGTCCCTGTGACTTAGCAGATCAGAAAAACTGGCCAATGAACCAGACTTAGAAACTAAAATATTTATTGGAGTCAATTTGCTTGACTGAACACTCCGAGGTAGTACCCCAGCATGGCCACAGTCGAATGAAGGAAACAAGTAACTGATAGAAGATGCATCATACAGCATGTTTTTAGGGTGGATTACTTTAAAACAGGAAATTTGTTTTCATAGAACTAGGAGTTGTCTGAGACAGATATCAAAAGAGTTCCCAACTAAGTGATATTCTAAATTTCAAATCATTTAACGTCTGTTTTCCATACTGGCATGGTTTGGATGATTTCACAGAAGCTGGTCAGCCGGAGAGCTGCCCAGCTTTCTAATGTCTGTTTTGGCAAAGTTTCTACAGTTGGATGCCCTTCTTAATACCAACCACTTTACAGAGTATGCTGGGTGCTTTTTACATGGCATCGGCACGTGAAAAGGGTTCAGAACTAAGTGATATTTTAAATTTCAAATTATCATCATTTAACGTCCATTTTCCATGCTAGCATGGGTCAGATAGTTTGACAGGAGCTGACCAGCTGGAGAGCTGCCCAACTCCATTTGTCTGTTTTGGCATGGTTTCTATGACAGGATGCCCTTCCTAATGCCAACCATTATACAGAGTGTGTTGGGTGCTTTTTACATGGCACTGGCACAGGTGCTTCTTATGTGGCACCTGGAATTTATATACACTGCTATAAGTATTTAATAGGGACAACAATTTAATTTTTTTGTAGGAAGGGGCTATAGCTGATTCAATCTGCCAGGAATATTACTGGTACTTATGTCATTGATCCTGACCAGAGAAATTGTAAAGTCAACCCTACTGAGATTTGAACCTGAAATAGTGTTCAGTATTCTATTGTTTCTACAAATAGTATGTGTATGTATATATACGTGGCTCTGTCTACTGATCTACAAAACACCAAATGGTCAGCTCTTTTTGTTTGTTTGTTTGTTTTTATGGCACAGATGTCTAGAATCACATGGCCATTCTTGTCTGAAGCATCAAAATATCGCATTTACCTTCTTGCTTTCTCCTTCCTTCCTAACCAAACAACCTGAAGAAATGCAACATTTTAAAATTATGGCTATTAATAAACACCAACTCCTTACTTTTCTATCTCTCTCTCCTTCTCCTCCCTCTCTCTCTCTCTCTCTCTCTCTCTCTCTCTCTCTCTCTCTCTCTCTCTCTCTCTCTCTCTCTCACTTGCCTTCTCTCTGAGTTTCAACAATGGATTTCTTTTCAATGATATAAAGAAATGCTTAACATGTTAAAAAATACTTAAGTAGGAGTAATCTTAAATCTGGCAATAGTTCTCACCATTTTCAATGAGTTCCAAGAGACTGGACATTATTGATATTTGTATGCCATTTTTATGTTTTACACTTCACTATTTTTTAATTTTGCTTTTTTAATTTTTTCCTTTCTTTGACCAGTTTTCATTTGTTTCTTTTTTTTTTGGTTCTAATTGTTGTCAATACCATTTTGGCCATTGGCAATAAACTTTTTGTCTTATTTTATTTTTAGTTTACCTATTATTACTGTGATGGCTAGAACTGTTATCAGCAAGTATTGACAACATTACTGTCATCATCATCATCATCAATGTCTCCAATCATCACATTCGTCATCATTATCCTGTCATCATCACCATCATCATCATCATCAGTTAAGCCAAGGCTAAAATTGTTTCCATCGCCACAGCCTCACTCAATCACACAGCTGTAGGAAACATTTCTTTCTAATTTCGACATAAGACCAGCAATTTTGAAGGGAGGAAGAAGCTGATTTATTCGACCTGAGTCTCAACTGGTACTTATTTTATCAAAACCTGAAAGGATGAAAGGCAATGTTGATTTCAGTGGCATTTGAACTCAGAACATAAAGAGCTGGAAGAAATACTGCTAAACATTTCATCCACCACAGTAATAATTCTGTCAACTTGTGGCCCTTCAGATATAAGAAACAATGAGAGCCAACTGCCTTAATCCTTTATCATTTAAATTGGCCACATCCAGCCCAAATATTCAACCTGCATTATGTTCAAAACTGATCAGACCTGGCCTCTCGCATCTCCCCTGCAAAGTCATTCTAAAACTAAACAATCAAATCATCGAAATCTTGAAGCTATGAGATAATGCATGATTAATTCAAAACAACATGAATGAATAAGCTTTACATTTGATGAAGTAATCTGAATGTGAGAAGGTTCAGGCAGATCAAATGCTAGTCATTCTTTTATGTGCAAAGTTCAGGTAAAAATCACAGCCTATAGAACTTACAAGCTTGACAGCTCTTAACCAATTCAATTCCTCCAATATCCTCATCCAAACCATAACGGATGACTCCACATTCATCACATGATCTGTAAGACCTCTACAGTCTGAAACTGCATCTGATTATTTTAGTCCTTTGCCAATCTCCACCAATTTTTCAGAATCTTCCTTTCCTCTCCTTCTCAACTATGATGGTTCTACAACCCTTACTGAGAGAATTAACCTTGCCTGGATTTGAAGTGACAAAATCAAAGAATTATTGCAAGACATTACCCCTTTCACTGACACCCTAATGATTTTGCCATCTTGGAATAACCTCTTTAAAATACATCTATACTCTGGAAGAATGTATAATAACATTATTACAAAATAAAGCAATATAACAGTATAGATGTATTCTAAATGGATTATTCCAAGATGGCAAAATCATTAGAGTGTCAGGGGGTGGGGAGGTAGTGTCTTGTAGTATTTCTTTATTTTGTAGCTTCAAGTGTGGGCAAGGCCAACTTCGCCTGCCATTCTTTTGGAATTGATAAAATAAAGAACCAATCAAATACAAGAAGGTTCTGTTATAAACAAGCTGTATTCCCTTAAAAGTGGTGGCTTTGTGCCAAAATTAGAAATGATTGTAATCAGCTAATACTGATTTTCCTTTTTAATGAAGTCATTTGGTTTATTGGCTGCAGGGTTTCACCTGGATAATCAAGCCAGGGTCACTTAAATGATAGATACTACTGATTATCTGCAATCTGTCTGTCACAACAAGCAACCATTCTCTGGTGTGTGTCTGTGAGGTGAGGGTTATTGTTAGATGTTTAACGGTTACGGAAGTAGGTGTGAACAACTGGTGTTAATGAAAAAGTAAATAGAGCGGAGCAAATGGTGGCATGATGTGATTTGGTGTGTGTGGTATGGTGTGGTTTGACATGACAAAGAATGCAATGGAACAGGTAAAGAGGGGAGTAAAGAACTGCTGAATATTGTTAACTCCAGGCCAGCCCTAATGGAGCAAATTTATGATCAAAAGCATTCCAGCTGTGACCCTTTTGTCTTCTCAGGCATACCTAGGACTACACCACATTACTTTTTTTTCTTTTTTGAAAAAACTTGGGATGTGGCTTTAAAAGAGGTTTGGCAGCTATCACTACCAGGTTGAAACAACTGTGTAGGGACCCCATTGTTGTAAGAATTAAAAGGCATGATTAAAAGTGGTGGGAAATAGAAAGAAGAGAAAGAGAGTAGAAATTCATCTGAATGGAGTAGTGGAGTGAATAAGTGAATTTAAAAGAAGGGTGAGTCAAGAAATGACAGAGGGAAACTTAACAGGTAGGAAAGAAAATATGAAAGACAACATCTCAGGTTGAGAAATATAGTTAGAGCAGTGATACATAACTCAGTCCAGATGGCCACACTACTGATTCATGTCAGAGTTTTGGTGCTTCATGGAGAATTATCCTGCTCTGTTGTTACACAATCAAAAGTCAATTTTATATTTAGTGGTGTGTGACATTCTCCTCATGAATTCTTTGGACCAACTTCTAAAAATAAGCTGTGTATTATTAAGTTGGATGAAGTTAGTAAAAGGCTGGAAAAGAAGACTATGGCTATAAGTATTCAAACAAATACTTGACTGTATGATTTTGAAGTCAAATATCTGTGATGTTAACTGAGTGAAGTCAATGGTAACCCTTTTGATATCAACCTGCCCAAAACTACCCATGATTCCATAGTATAAACATTTTGTTTTAAATTTATCTAAATTAGAACCTTCCAACGACATTTCATTTTAATCTATGTTTCATACATCAGCATAATAAGGCCAGCAGCTTCAGGGAGTGGGTAAGTCGATTACATCAATCCCAGTGCTCAACTGGTACTTATTTTATCCCAAAAGGAAGAAAGGCTAAGTCGACCTCAGTAGAGTTTGAACTCAGAACAGAAAGACGGACAAAATACCACTAACCATTTTGCCCAGTGTGCTAACAATTCTATCAGCTCACCTTAATAACCCTTTCTACTTTAAGCACAAGACCTGAAATTTGGGGGAGGTGACAGTCGATCACATCAGCCCAAGAACTCAACTGGTACTTATTTTATCAACCCTGAAAGGATGAAAGCAAAGTTGATCTCAGCAGAATTTTTAAACTCAGAACATAGTGAAGGGCGAAATGCCACTAAGCATTTTGTCCAGCGTGCTAACGATTTTGCTAGCTTACTACTTTACATCATCACCTTAATAATGACAGTTATTTTATGAAATTCTTTATTTTCAAAAATTAATTGAGTTAAATAACATAAATATATAATGGCCAAATATTTTTTAGTACAGAGGTTTAACAATGTCAAAAAGCTTCATCGATATATGGACCAAATGAAGTATAAACTGTACTTAACAACTATATATTTAAATACTGCAACACACTTGTCGTTATTACAAGGTAAATTTACAAAAAGTATAAAGCTTTTACAAACCTTAAATCTAGAACATATGTTTTTTTCTCTATTTTATCTTTTTACTTGTGTCAGTCATTAGACTACAGCCATGCTGGGGCACTGCCTCAAAGAACTTTAGTCAAAGGAATCAACCCCAGTGCTTGCTGTCAAGTGGTAGCTGGAGGACAAACACAGACACAAAGACACACACACATATATATATACAAACACACATGAGAGACATCTTTCAGTTTCTGTTTACCAAATCCACTTACAAGGCTACAACAGAAAACACTTGCCTAAGGTGCCATGCAATAGGACTGAACTCAGGACCATGTGGATGGAAAACAAGCTTCTTTCCACATAGCCACACACCTGAACCATATTCATCATCATCATTTAACATCCACCTTCCATACAGGCATGGGTTGAGCAGTTTGACGGAAGCCAGCCAGGTAGAAGACTAACCCAGGCTACTGTCTATTTTGGCTTGGTTTTTATGGCTGGATGCCCTTCCAAATGCCAACCACTTTACAGTGTGAACTGGATGCTTTTTACATGACACCAACACCAGTGGGGTTACCAAGTAACTTGCAAAACAAGGAATTTTGAGAGAGGAAGGGCCATTGGAGGTGGAATTGGAGGGAGAAATGAAGGGGGCATTGTGTATATATATATATATATATTAATAATGGCATTTTTATATAACCTTAAAGCTTATGGCGATCACCATGCAATGACTAAAGAAAATAGTCTAATAGAGAGGCAGAAAAAAGGTTTTCTTATCCGTGTGGAAGTTGAACCCACATCGCCATAAAAGTGGCACCATATAAAAAAACATTTGCACCAAAAGTATATAGAAAGTTTGTTTACATATAAAAAAACAAGCACAAATTATTATAGTTCTTAAATTTAACAGGAAAAGGGAGGCTGATTCACTGGTGTAAAGGTAACACAGTTGCATTAACAAAGGTATGTGGGTTCGACTCCCATGCAGAAAGCCTTCTTTTTTCTGTCGGGGGGCTTATATGCCCCTTTATTAGACTATTTTCTTTAGTTATTGCACGGTGATCAGCATAAGCTGTAAGCTTATATAAGAATACCATTATTATTATTTACAGAATTGTAAAAACTGGCATATAAAAAACATTCACACCAAAAGTGTATATATATATACACACACACATACATATATATATATATGTTGGTCAAGAGGCTGTGTGTTTCTGGCCAACAGGTTTGATGAGTTGTCTACATTGCCTGGTACAATTTTAGATGCAAAACCAACGCCAACTTTCTGACTGATTGTATGCCATAACCAGGAATATACTAGTTAACAATAAAAAAGTATAAATTTATATACGTAGGAAATATAGTAATAGAAGGTTGAAAATGCATTAAATTTCATATATATATATATATATATATATATATATTGTTTAAATAAAACAAGTTTAACTTTTTAACATAAGGGTATTATTCTCTGTTTTTATATATAAGAGAATAGAAAAAAAATACATTTACACATAAATGTTTTCATATTATAATCTTACTGAAACTATATTGGTGTATGTATTCACAAGATAATTTTGACATGCATAATACAAATAAAGGGGAGAGAAGGGAAAAAGAAAAAAGGATCACATGTTACTTTGTGCCTTTCATTATCTGAAAGATTCAAAGTAACATGTGAGAAAAAGGTTTCAGTGTATACATTATTTGTATATGTGATGCAGCTAAAAGAGTTTTTGCAGTAGAAGAAAAATCACACACACACACACACACACACACACACACACACACAATGTGTAAATGCAGACACAAAGAACATATGGAAAAAGTTCCAAAGTGGGTAAGTTGATTACTCATCTCTGGTTTTCTTTTCCATATGTCATTCATTCATTCATAGATTTTAGATTTTAACTGAATGGAATAAACAGCAGTCACTGATTACACTCTTTCTCATTGATATACATCTATTGTGTCAATGGCCCTACCGTAGTTTAAATATAGAAATTAATTTACACTCGTGGTTCATATTTCATATTATGAATCATAATTCATAACAATAACTTCAGTGAGCCGAGTCGATAAAGCCCAACGATTATCCAATCATATAAATGGAAAGCAGCTTGACAGGATCAAGACTGCTTTGGTTTTAACACCATCAATTACATGTTATTTACCACACGCTTAGACAGTATGCTATATCATCATCATCATCATTGTCATCATTTAACGTCTGTTTTCCATGCTGGCGTGGGTTGGACAGTTTGACAGGAACCAGCCAGTTGAAGTCTGCTCGGGCTCCATGTCTGTTTTGTAATGGTTTCTATGGCCGGATGCCCTTCCTAACAGCAACCAATTTTTACAGAGTGTACTGTGTGCTTTTACACAGCTCTGGCACGGGTACTTTTATGTGGCACCAGCACCCATGAGCCCACAAGATTAGGAATGCTCAACTGAGGAGGGATGCAGGGGACATATATATATATATATATATCTATATATATATATATAATGTACTGACCCATGATAGAAAATTCAATGATAGACAGACAGACAGACAGACAGACAGACAGACAGACAGACAGACAGACAGACAGACAGACAGACAGACAGACAGACAGACAGACAGACAGACAGACAGACAGACAGATAGATAGAGACAGATGGACAGACATACATATATACAAACATTTGCATACATATATGTATGTATGTATGTATATAGTGAGTCATCTCATAAATAATGCAGTTTTTTATACTTCTTTAATTTTTTAAAATTAAGATAAACAAAGTTCTTTTTTAATCTAAAATATACTCTCCTTCATTTTCTACAATGCTCTTCCATCTATCTGGTAAACTTGCAAGGCTCCTCTTTCAAAATTCACTTGTCCATGACACAAAATACTCCTCTAGTACTGTTCTGACCTCGTCTACAGAATTCATATTTTTTCCATCCTAATGCTTTTGAAGACTGTGGAATAAATGAAAATCAGATGGGGCAATGTCCGGCAATTACGGTGGGTGAGGCATCATTTCCCATTCAAACTGCTCCAGCTTTTGGAATGTCATCCTCACTATATGTAGCTGAGCATTATCATGGTGGAAGAATACTTTTCATCTTGAAACCAACGATGGTTGTTTTCCTTCTAGTGCTGGTGTTAATGAATGGCTGAATGACCAAATCCAAGCTTCTCTGCTAGTTCCTCAACAGTTATGATGGGATTTTGTACCACTAGGGTTTGCAGGACATCCTTGTTGAGCTCTGCAAATCTTCCAGGACAAGGCTCATCTTCTAGGCTGTAGTTTCCAGCTTGGAATTTCTGGAATCACCATTGACACTGGCTTATGCTTATTGTCTGATCCTCATATACTGCATTAATAATCCTTGTACTTTCTGTTGCCTTGTTGCCTTTATTGAATTCATGAAGCAAAATATGCTGAATATGCACCTTTGTCACTTCCATTATAGCTTTGAAAAAATAACTGCTAAATTCGAATTACACTCTTCAAAACTTGCATTAAGAATAAGGACAAGGTGAAATTACTACCTGCTTTTATAGCAAGTTGATGCAGGTAGTTTATACTGTCCCCCTCCATCTTTTAATTCATGCAATTGAAAAAACCGCATTATTCATGGGATGATCCACTATATATATATATATATATATATATATATATACCAGAGTAAGCACATAAATGTGCAACAAGGTGGAAAAATGAGTACTCAAATACCAGAGGTAGAGTAATATGCTTTATTTAAAAGTAGCAGAAATATAACAAAAATATAACAAAACTGTCCGATGAACGGGAACGTGAAACTCCGAGTAACAGTTTTTTGTTATATTTCTGCTGCTTTTAAATAAAGTATATATATATATATACACACACACACATATATTTACACACATGAGTGCCTGTGTAAATGTGTATCAGTGAATTATCTAATACACACATACATATCAAGAAAAAGTTTTCAACATTCAGTGAATTTGATGATATTTAATGATATTGTAATATTTTCCTGAATATTACCTGGAGGTGCAACTTAGTCATCTATAATCTTTTATAAATAATCTTTTTATCAATAATCTTTTAGAATGTAATCTAGTCCCATACTTTTGTCTGGTGACAGCTTCTACCAATTAAGTAATTACATATTATCCAATAAAAATCTTTATGCGAAGGTCTTCTGCATAAGATTCAGAACGCTCTTCCATGTCTTACAGACTGAAGAAAACTGGATGGTGTCCTTTGTCTTTTATATTTCATATCTTACTTGTTTCAGCCATTGAACTGTGGCCATGTTGGGGCACTGCCTTGAAGGGTTTAGTTAAACGAATGAACCCCAGTACTTATTCTATCGGTCTCTTTTGCTGAGTTTCTAGGTTACAAGGACATGAACAAACCAATACTAGTTTTATCAAGTAATGGGGCAGAGAAGACCAACACAAACAAAACACACACACACATTCACACACACACACACACATATATATATATATATATATATATATATATATACACACATATATACACACATACATACAACAGACATCCACACAGTTTTCTTCTACCAAATCCACTCATAAAGCATTGGTCAGCCTGGGGCTATAGTAGAAGGCACACACCCAAGTGCCAAGCTGTAAGACAGATTCCAGAATCATGTGGTTAGGATGTGACCTTCTTAACCACACAAACATGCTTGTACCTAGATCAAAGGCATCTCCGCTGAGATCCTCTCATCATTTTGTATATCAAGGACATCTTTCTTTTTTAAGTGTAAAGTTGTAATTTTCAAGGGAGATTTGGCAACAATTTCTTGTAAGTCAAACAAACTTGTTCGCTTAATTTGGTGTGGAAATTAGGTGTAGCTGTGTGGTAAAAAGTTTGCTTCCCAACCACATGGTTCTGGGTTCAGTCCCACTGCATGGCACCTTTAGTCTATTGAATTTTGATACTGGAAAATCTTACAACTTTCTATGTCAATAAACCAGTATTGTTCCTGAAGGTTGTCTTCAATGGACTGCTCGAAACTATCTTTCTACACCTTGATACTTGAATCTTATCTTATATATATATATATATATATATATATGAGCACCCACTACACTCTCTGAGTGGTTGGTGTTAGGAAGGGCATCCAGCTGTAGAAACTCTGCCAGATCAGATTGGAGCCTGGTGCAGCCTTCTGGCTTTCCAGTCCTCAGTCAAATCGTCCAACCCATGCTAGCATGGAAAGCAGACGTTAAACAATGATGATGATGATGATGATGATGATGATGGGGTGAGAGACACCAAAATCTTTTAAGTGCTTAGGGCCTCTATGGGTCTTAATCTGGCCCTGAATATGATAAACCTCATAAAACAAGGTCATTGAAAGTTGTTGTCTTTGAGACAGACATGGTGTGGTGTTGGTGTTGGGTTGCAAACTACCAACCATGTGATTGGAAAAACAAAAATACCACCATATCTACTTCCTCTAAGATTCGATCTCTTCTGTCAATAGTAATACAGACAATATTTTTAAGCAGCCAATCAAATTAGTAATTTCTGTTTGGAAATGGTTTGGAAATCTAAAGCTTAAATTATTGACTGAATGAGATATTTTCTGCCGAAACATTAAATACAACACAAAAGTCAGTCTTGACTGACAACATTATATCGATGTCTTTAACACTACAATGAACAGCAAATAGCACCAATTCACTTAATCAATGACACTTTCTTGAATTTTTCAACCAATCTCAGACTTTTATTTTCTCCATAACCTGCTCTCTCTATTACAAAGGTTGTTGCATTTAAGTCAATAAAATCTCTTGAGATTATGAGAACTGAATACAAGTTTATTTCCTCTTCTGTGTAAAATCTGCATATTACTAGACCAAATGTCCATGTATAATAAGACATGGGACAATTACTTAGAGGGGAAACAGATGACAGGTAATGGACAAGTGAAAGGTTGAGACATTCAAATCACAGTATTGGCACTGTGCTGTTGTATGTGGTTAAGACATTAATTCCCAAGATGATTCAGTCTATTTAGATGTAATGGTTAGCTCCAGGTCACCTCTGATCAAACAGATCTATAATCAAAGATATCCCATCCATAAGCATCCCATTTTCTTATACATTCAGAACTACATTGTCTAATGTATCTTCTTTTTTAAAATGTTAAGGTATAAATTGAGGGAGGTTTGGCTGCTGTTTCTGTCAGGTCAGGTGAACATATAGAGACTGTCTCCTTTGTACAGTATTAATTTGCAGTGTTATGTTCAATTCTGTGGAGGCGCAATGGCCCAGTAGTGAGGGCAGCGGACTCGCGGTCATAGGATCGCGGTTTCGATTCCCAGACAGGGCGTTGTGAGTGTTTATTGAGCGAAAACACCTAAAGCTCCACGAGGCTCCACCACAACTTTCTCTCACTCTTACTTCCTGTTTCTGTTGTGCCTGTAATTCAAAGGGTCAGCCTTGTCACACTGTGTCACGCTGAATATCCCCGAGAACTACGTTAAGGGTACATGTGTCTGTGGAGTGCTCAGCCACTTGCACATTAATTTCACGAGCAGGCTGTTCCGTTGATCGGATCAACTGGAACCCTCAACGTCGTAAGCAACGGAGTGCCAACAAATGTTCAATTCTACTTGTAATGATAGAGAAGGTAGTCAACCTCAACTCAGAGTTTTCAAATTATCTTGGCTCATCTTACCATTGAATCAACACTCTAGTTCTATTTACAGGCTGCAATGTAATTGTGTGTGTGTGTGTGTGTGTGTGTGTAGTCAAATTCAGGATACAATGTAATAGTTGGTGCATGTGTGTTTGTGTGTGTACATGTGTGTATAATAGTCTATTCCATGTTATAGGCTCTGGCATGGCTCTGTGGTAATAAACTTGCTTTCCAGCCAGATGGTTCTGGGTTCAGTCCCACTGCATGGCACCTTGAGCAAGTGTCTTCTACTATAGCCTCAAGGCAACCAAAGACTTGTGAGTGGAATTGGTAGACTGAAACTGAAAGAAACCTGTCGTGCATGTATGTGTGCATGTATAATGTGTATATATGTGTGTGTGTGTGTGTGTGTGCAGTGGCAGACTTGCCCAATGGCAGGTTGTCAGTTTGTCCAATGGCAAGTGGGACCCTTAGACATTACAGTCCATATATGGGCTGAGGGACATGCTAGTATGTAAGGGGCCCATGAAAAAAACTTTGCTTTCAAAGAAAATATTTGAAATCTTAGTGAAAGAATAAGAATTTTAAAAAACAAATAAAACAATTAATCAAAGCAGTTGGTCAAAGAATTCCTTTGGGAATTATTAGAAACCAAAATATATGATGCAGCAGACAGATAGTCAGTGGTGATAAAGTGTAACTAAATTTATATACATATTAATGCATATATACACATATATATATATATATATATATATATATATATATACATACACATGCATCTTTGTGTATATATATATATATATATGTACGTATGTATATATATATATATATATATATATATATATATATATATATATATATATATATATATATAGATAGATAGATAGATAGATTTTGTATATGTGGAATAGTATCATAACACATCCTTTTGATATATATATATATATATGTATATATATAAGCACACAAACATCCTAGCTGGCATTGGGTTGAGCCTAACAGTTATTAGCCTCCACACAACAAGCAATAAAACCAGAAGCAGATTATAATTGACATATGTATGCGTGAGAGAGTGTGTATGTGTGTATTACATCTCCCAATAGCTAAAAACATTAGTGGTGGAGTAGAATTATTGCGTATCTCTTCAAATGTTTTTCATTAAATTGAACCTTTTCCCTTCTTTCTTTGGTCTCTATTTTTCCTCATTTTGTATTATTCTAATTCATCAAACATTTGAAATTACTATAGGGGGTGGGGCAAAATAAGTAATTCTGATTTCTTATTTTCTTCTTGCCTGTTTGAAATTATTACACTGCAAATATTGCATCATTTATTTTGTTGCATCATCTTTGGGAGTAAAAATTGGTCAGTAAGGTTGTTGTTGAAGTTAAGAGAGTTGTTTCGAAACACAATCAGGTGACAGGTACAAGAAATTTTTCCTCAACTTCAACTCAATTGTAATTGAGATTGTTAATAAAATATCTGGATATTTTTTGGTGTTGAACAATTAATGTTCTTTTCTCTGTAAGATTCCATGTCAATTTTTTCCACCCTAATGTCTAATTTGATTAATTTTTCATTCTCAAAAAAATGATATCTAAATTGGGGCAAAATGAGTAATATCTAATTTCAATAATGGTAGTTTTGGAACAGAATATCAACATGGTGGATTTTCTGTTTTGGTGGTGGTTTTTCCAATTTCATTTTCACTACGCCTAAATTTTTTTTCTCATCTCCCTCCCTTCCCCTCCTTTTTTCAGTATTTTTCTCCCTATATAAGCACATTTTATGCTATTAAAAAAAAGTTTGAAAATTTCTGATTTTATCACACCTTGTTGTTTCTGTTTATGATTTCAAAATATTGGAGAAGCTGAGAAGATCAGTGCTGGAATTTATCCACAGTAATTTAAAAAAGATATCTAAAACAATTTATTTTAATAGCATACTTTTTTGTCAGTAAATATGTTTTCTTATATACACACACACACACACACACACAGCCTCGCTTGGCTGGGGGTGGGATTTAAATTTCTAATTTTTTTTTTTTGTTGCTTTGTACCATGCATGTTTCGCTTCCACATCATCATTGCATAAAATGTGTTTTGGCGAAGAAAGTGATTGAAAAACATCAATACATATGACAGTGACAAAGAAATGAGGAATGTAGTTGTGAGATATGCTTGAAACAACAGCCAAATCTCCCTTAAATCACACACCTTTTAGGTTGAAATATTTACAATTTGTTTTTTTTTTAACCAAAAAAGCTTCTCTCATGGTTTCTAAGTGCATAGTGCCAAAAAATTGGCCTAATATCAGCCAGGAGGATGAGAGTGAGGTGGAAAAAAGTAATAGATTTTTAAAACTTTTTTCATAAAAAGTCTCCTTCACTACATCATTTCGAAGGCCTTAGTGAAAAATAAAATTGGAAAAATCCCCATCAAAACAGAGAAAATTAAACTTATGTGGATGTCCGAAACTCCACCTCAATAACTTCTTCTCCTTAACTGCATAATGCATAAATATATTGATTTTCATTTTTTACCTACAAATTCAGACATTGAAAGTATATAGAGCAGAAATAATGCAGACACCAAAGGATTAAAATATTTGGTTTTAAGAATTATTGCTCATTGTCAAGCCATTTCATGAAGAAAAAAAATCTAAGGAGATAATGTTTCAAATTTTGGCTTTTATCTCCTGCATAAAAATGATAACTCAAAGTTATGAGGGTGAATAATACTATATATCTGGTTTTAAGTTATGTCAACCATTCAACCAACATGGTTAAACAGTAACTAAAATATTATTTTTTAAATATATAATCCTAGTATATTTATTCTAGTAATCCTAATAATGTATTAGTATTTATGTATGAAAATTTGTAAATGTTCATTTTTTCCAGTGTAAGGTATTTTTAATTAAGTTTTAAATTTTAATATCAGGAATATTACCTCTAACAGCATGGAAAAGTAAAAACAAATCTGGATCACTGAAACACAAAGAGCAACAAGAAGCAGAAAGGCAGGAGTCAGCCAAGTGGTGCAGTTCTATTGCAGATTTTATAATACCACAACCACCACATACACCAATTATTGACAGATTTGCACGATCATCTAGTGAACACAAATAAGCACTCTTAATATAGTGGACTGCATGTTTTGTACATTTGAACTATCTATTAATGTGTAATATGTGCAGTACTAGGTGCAGGAGTGACTGTGTGGTAAGTAGCTTGCTTACCAACCATATGGTTCCGGTTCAGTCTCATTGCGTGGCACCTTGGGCAAGTGTCTTCTACTATAGCCTCGAGCCGACCAAAGCCTTGTGAGTGGATTTGGTAGACGGAAACTGAAAGAAGCCCGTCGTATATATGTATATATATATATATG
>NC_068986.1:73331639-73344581 GCF_001194135.2 Octopus bimaculoides | reverse complement strand
TATAGCCTCGAGCCGACCAAAGCCTTGTGAGTGGATTTGGTAGACGGAAACTGAAAGAAGCCCGTCGTATATATGTATATATATATATATGTGTGTTTGTGTGTCTGTGTTTGTCCCCCCAACATCGCTTGACAACCGATGCTGGTGTGTTTACGGCCCCGTAACTTAGCGGTTCGGCAAAAGAGATTGATAAAATAAGTACTGAGCTTCCAAAGAATAAGTCCTGGGGTCGATTTGCTCAACTAAAGGCGGTGCTCCAGCATGGCCACAGTCAAATGACTGAAATAAGTAAAAGAGTACAAGTAAACAATTTTAAAATATCTACCAATTATTTAAAATTCTAAAAACTTGGTACATGTATAATATACTGCTATTTTGAAAATGTTATAAGGGCTTTATAAAAAAAAAAGTAATGGCAAGAGCAAGGAAAAAAGAATAATAGAAGGAAAAATAATATTAAAACTAGAAGAAATCAAAATCATGTAAATTTATACTTTATTGCAGGAGCAATCAAAGTGGTGGCGATAGAATTCTTGGCATATGTACGTTTAATTAAAAACAAAATATGAACAAGCTGTTTGAAAGAAATCTCTTTTGCAAAGAGCAAACAAACAAACAAATGATGTATATATATGAAGATATGATATTGGCTACAATGCCATGATTTTCATAAGAAAACATAGCTATCTCTTTGACAGTAAAAAGTCTTCATTAAAAATAATGAAATTGATTTATAGATTTATTGGTCTTTATTTTCAAAATAACAGTATACTATATATTCACCAAAACATTTATTTAAAAGTTCATTATGAATTTACAATTGGTATAACTGTATACTGCCAGTAGTATGTACAGTACATGGACATTGTAATTAATGAAAAACATACAATTTTTTTTTCACCAAAATTTGAATTGCACCTTTTTGTTTCCACTTATGTATGTTTTGAAAATTTTATTTATTCATTATAAAAATTAAATGATAGCATTTTAGTTGCAGGTGGGCCCCCTGAGTCTCCTGGCAACTAAAATTTTTAGACCCAATCCACCACTGTGTGGGTCTTTGTGTCTGTGTTTGTCCCCCACCACTGCTTGACAATCAGACAATCAGTGTTGGTATGTTTTGTCCCTGTAACATAGCAGTTCAGCAAAAGCAATTGATATAATAAGTACTATACTTTAAAAAAAAAAGTACTGGAATTGATTCATTCAACTAAAAAATTCTTCAAGGTAGAGCCCCAGCATGGCTGTAGTCTAATGACTGAAACAGGTCAAAGATAAAAGATAGAATGCTGACAATCACAATCAGCAGATATCTTCTTCAGCTAATAGAGGTGCAACCATTAGTGTGTGATCTTGTGTCTGTGCTAAAAATATTTGCTAGGCGCAGGAGTGGCTGTGTGGTAAGTAGCTTGCTTACCAACCACATGGTTCTGGGTTCAGTCTCACTGCATGGCACCTTGGGCAAGTGTCTTCTACTAAAGCCTCGGGCTGACCAAAGCCTTGTGAGTGGATCTGGTAGATGGAAACTGAAAGAAGCCCATCGTGTATATATATATATATATATATATATATATATATATATATATATATATATATATGCGTGTGTGTGTGTTTTTGTGTGTCTGTGTTTGTCCCCCCCAACATCGTGGCAACTGATGCTGGTGTGTTTACATCCCCGTAACTTAGCGGTTCGGCAAAAGAGATCAATAGAATAAGTACTAGGCTTACAAAGAATAAGTCCTGGGGTCGACTTGCTCGACTAAAGGCGGTACTCCAGCATGGCCGCAGTCAAATGACTGAAACAAGTAAAAGAGTACTATGAAACAAAAACCAATTTTTATGAGTAAAATAAGGTGGAATGAGATAGGGGTCAAACTTGAAAATCCCAGTTTACTAAATCTCTCATCCTTATCCACCCCTATCTCTTCTCTGGGCCATAACTTATCCCTCCACCCAATCTATCTCTTGGTTCATACTTTTTCCCCACCTGTTTATTCTCTGGTCTATACCTTATCTCCTGCTATCTCTCCTTTGATCTTTATCCCTCCTATCTCTCTTCCACATCCCAACTTACTTAATTTAATCTCAAACTTTCTATGAAATAGTAATAAAAATTTCTATGAATTAGTAATCTTGTTTTAATCAATCAAGAAGATTTAAAGCTTTGCCGCATTTGAAGGAGTAACCTGTGACATTCAAGCCTTTCTTAGAGGAAGTAAAAGAACAAGAGAAAACATTTTAGCAAACTTACAGCATGGAGCATCTATGAAACTATATTTGGTAAAACAACATTTAAATATGGTTGATACCGCATAAGATCCTTTTACAGGGCCTGAACTAAATAGGTTGTATCACATGGGTGCTGACTTCAACACCTGAACAAAATACAAAGTAACATAAGAGAGCCTATTACTGTGCCTGAATTAAATAGATCATACTACATGGGAACTTATTTCAGCTCTTGAACTATGAGCTTATTACAGGCCCTGAAATTAATAGAAAATATTACATGGAAGATTACTTTCGTAACTGAAAGAAGTAGTTTACTTGGGTAACCTCTCATAGTATTTGCTAATTTTGGCTAACAGTTACAACATTTTTTAAGTTTCTATATATAAAATATATATGTAAGTGTTGCTGTGTGGTAAGAAGCGAGCTTCCCAACCACATGGTTCCAGGTTCAGTCCCACTGCATAGCACCTTGAGCAAATGTCCTCAACTATAGCCTTGAGCTAACCAAAGCCTTGTCAGTGGACTTTTTAGGCAGAAACTGAAAGAAGCCCATCGTGTGTGTGTGTGTGTGTGTGTGTGTGTGTGTGTGTGTGTGTGTGTGTGTGTGTGTCTTTGTGTCAGTGTTTGCCCCCCACACCATCGCTTGACAACTTATGTTGGTGTGTTTACGTCCCCGTAACTTAGCAGTTTGGCAAAAGAGACCAATAGAATAAGTACTAGGCTTTAAAAAAAATAAGTCCTGAGGCAGATTTGTTTGACTAAAATCCCTTCAAGGTGGTGCTCCAGCATAGCTACAGTCAAATAACTGAAACAAATAAAAGAGTAAAAGAATATAACTGAAAAATTTATATTTACTGGTAAACTACACACACACAAGAACATAGTGAATATTTGATTGGTAACTATATGAGGTCTGATCAATAAGTATCTGGATTGTTGCCATAGTAACGAAGTTAATGCACACAGAGTAAAGCTACTTGGCACAGATTGACCTTGACCCCTGCTGTGCATGTGACTAACTTTTAATGTTCTAGCTCACTTCCACTGTTTACATCAGTGCTTGGAAGGAAAGTATGTAGCATGTGACCATCACTGTAAACAGCAGAAGTGAGCTAGAACATTAAAGCTTAATGCACATGCACAGCAGAGTTCAAGGTCGATCTGTGCCAATCAGCTTCACTCTGTGTGCTTTAGCTTTGTTACTATAGCAACAGTCTGGATACTTATTGACCAAACCACATACATAAGGATACAATGTATATTTAGTTGGTAACTACAAAAATATGGCATAGTATATATTTATCTGTTGATCTGGTGATTACATATAATGACTTTAAAAAGCTTTGAAAGGCACATCAATCAACTAAATAGACTCACTACGTAATTCATTGATTTCTGGACCTATGAAAGACTTAATGGACACAGAGAAGGAGTCCAAATTGGAACATACAGAGATGTAACCAAACATTGCAAGGCATACAATTTCTGACCCTTCGCTGCTTTTACATCTATGTAAATCTTCATCATCGTTTAACGTCCGCTTTCCATGCTAGCATGGGTTGGACGATTTGACTGAGGACTGGTGAACCAGATGGCTACAACAGGCTCCAATCTGATTTGGCAGAGTTTCTACAGCTGGATGCCCTTCCTAATGCCAACCACTCTGAGAGTGTAGTGGGTGCTTTTACATGCCACCAGCACGAAGGCCAGTCAGGCAGTACTGGCAACGGCCACGGTCATCTATATAAATCTTCATCTTAAATGTAGTAGCTTTAGTGAACTCATTTGATGACTTATTGTATTGCTACACACAACCTCAATGGTATGTCATAGTTAGACACTACCCAACAAATATTACATTGCTGTATACCATCTCCATAGTATAAGGGTAAAGACACCCCTTCAGTCATGAATGACCATGGAATTGCACCTAGAAAGTTAACCTCCAAGGCACAAGTCCAAGCAAGGTTGTTTATGGAAGACCAGCAGTTACCCATGCATACCAGCCTCTCTTCTCCATGGTACTAATGTTATCCAAGGGAAAGACAAAAGCCAATACAGCTTGGTACCAGTGATGTCACAACTTATTTCTACAAATGAGTGAACTGGAACAATGTGAAATAAAGTGTCTTGCTCAAGAACACAACACACAACCCAGTCTGGAAATCGAACTCACTACCTCATGACTGTGAGCTCAACACTCTAATCATTAAGCCATACCAGGTCAAATGTGTTACATTGTTAGACACCAGCTTGGTGATACTACAAACCTAGACCTCAGCCCAGTGGTACTACTTACCTAGACCCCAGCTTAGTAAAATTACATTGCAAGATACTAACTTAGTGACATACCATTGCTAAACACCAATTTAATGATACTATATTGCTAAACACCACCTCAATTGTACTACATTACAAGACACCAGCTCAGTAATATTACACTGCTTGACATAGCTCTGTGGCATTATATTGCTGGATACCATCTCAGTGGTATTACATTCCCACACACCATCTCTATAGCATTATATTACTAAGCACTAGCTCAGTGGTATTATATTTCAAGAGAGTAATACAGCAGCATTGCTTTGTTAGGTACCAGTTCAGAGGTATTACAATATTGGGTAGCAGCTCAATGCATTGCCAGAATGATGAGCCAAGATCTTATGAAAGGAATAATTCAAACAATTAAATATTGAAATAAATTGTGTCTTTGAGACATAAACTAACATTTACTTGAAATATAAAAGTATTGGAACTATTCCAACTAATACACTCCCATCCTAGACAATTATATAGACATATCATACACACACACAGACACATGTACACCCAGTGTAAACGCACATAAATACAACTGTAGTTCAAATTTTCTACAACTCAGTGTTGCACCTATCTGTGTTCTGTGAACTGTCTGAACCAACACTACCACAATCGTTTCCTCCTCCACCACCACCACCACCACCACCAACATCAGAGATATTTTCTCAATAATAAACACCAATGCTAACAATGACTAAAGTGGCTACAACAAGAGGGAGAGGAAAAGTTTCAATTTAACATCAGGTCAGAGAATAACAGTGTACCATAGTGTGCTGAACATTGTAATAAAGAAAACACAATAAACTGATTCCTAGTATAAGCACACAAAGCTATAGGTTTTTAAAGTATGATATAGTTGATTGCATCAGCCTCATCAGGATGCTGCATACATATGATACATCGGTGAGATAAAACTAACCTGTCTCATGACACTCTAAACTCTAACTTGTCTCATGACAGTCTAAACTCAGCTCATCTTCCCTGTTAGTGGTTGAACAATTTAATGATTTGCAAGTTTTGCTTCACAATGATAGGAAGAGCCAACATTGACGGATCAAAAAGTGATGTCACTGTGAACTTTAGTCCACCACAAGCCAATTATCTCTATCGTAACTTTTCTGACACCTCTTGGCAGATGGATTGCTCACCACTGTTCAGAAAGGATCATTGGGCTATGATTTTTAGTTCATATTTGTACTGATAATCAAGATCAAGTGAGATTTTTCTCTTTTGTGCAACACATGGTTTCTTTCCATGCTGAACTGACGTTGGGACACCTGCATTACAGTGTAACATTTTAGCATTTAAACAAGCCATATCTGGCCCAAAAATTCTACTTGTTTTATGTTCAAGCTGGCCAAATCCAGCCTCTTCTACCTACCCTACAATATCATTCTAAAAATAAATACATAAAAGCACCCATGTCAGTGCCACGTAAAAATCACCCAGCACACTCTGTAAAATGGTTAGCATTAGGAAGGGCATCCAGCAAGAGAAACTAAGCCAAATCAAACTGGAACTTGATGTAGCTTCCCTGCTTGCCAGCCCTGGTCAAACCATCCAACCCAAACCAGCATGGAAAACGGATGTTAGATGATGATCATCATCATCAATGTCGAAGTCTCAAAGCTACAAGATAATGCATGATTAATTCAAAGCAATGTGAATAAATAAGCATTATATTTGACAGAGTAATCTGAATGCTGAAGGGTTAACAGGCATACTGCTCTAGTCAAACTCCCCTGTCAACACAGTTCTCGACTGAGGGTTGAGCACAGATTGTGTCAGTGTCTACCAAGGTATTGGACATGCTCTATGAATGTGGACAAGGATGACAGGCAAAGTAGCCCTCAACAAGGTTTGAACTCAGAGCACAAAAGGGACATAATTCCTTCTGGAATTACCTCTGCATCCTGTTGATTTTCAAATAAACATCAACTGCCAAAACTGCTCCAGTCTGAGAGGGCATGCAATGGTCAGAAGCACTAACTAGTATATTTTAATTAATTAGATGTAGGTACAAATCAATATTATACACTAAGTTAAGGCAATGAACTGGCAGAATCATTAGCATGCCAGGAAAAATGTTTAGCAGAATTTCATCCATTTTTACATTCTGAGTTCAAATTCTGCTGGGGTCAACTTTGCCTTTCATTCTTTTGGGGTTGATAAATAAGAACCAGTCAAGCACTGGGATCAATCTTATTGACTTAGCCCCACCCTTAAAACTGCTGGCCTTGTGCCTAAATTTTAAACCAATATCAGACACTTTACCATTTATATGACTCACTCATATAAACGAGAGTATTAAAAAGAAAATAGTTTCATTGTTACTCTTTTACTTGTTTCAGTCATTTGACTGCAGCCATGCTGGAGCACCGCCTTTAGTGGAGAAAATCGACCCCAGGACTTATTCTTTCTAAGCCTAGTACTTATTCTATCGGTCTCTTACTGCCGAACCGCTAAGTTACGGGGACATAAACACACCAGCATCGGTTGTCAAGCAATGGTGGGGGGACAAACACAGACACACAAACATACACACATATATATATATATATATATATATATATACGACGGGCTTCTTTTCAGTTTCCATCTACCAAATCCACTCACAAGGCTTTGGTCGGCCCGAGGCTATAGTAGAAGACACTTGCCCAAGGTGCCACACAGTGGGACTGAACTCGGAACCATGTGGTTGGTAAGCAAGCTACTTACCATACAGCCACTCCTGCGACTAGTTAATTATGATAATTATGAATCTTAGACAACATCACTTACTTTGCTCCAAGAGGTTGTACACAATGACCTTCTTGCTAATGTCCAAAATACTAACAAAATGACACTAAATAATGTCTACATCCAGAATATGTACAATTGGCATATCATTGTTCAGTTTTATAATAAAGTCATGCTACATGCAATGTAGCTAATATACTTAGTCTCATCATTATCATCATGATCATCAGCAACTAAAACAAAACTAGATATTGTTTTCCGGGACACATGCATGCACATGCGTTTCCTTCTGATCAATACTACATTATGCCCTCAATTCTAACAATTCTTTGTAAGTCATAGACACAAACAAGAACAAAAAGAGTAAATTCAGCCAAGTCAACTGTTTCAGCTGTATTAGATCTTATCAACCATTTTTGCTTTTAACTCAGAGCAATGTTCATATATATTTATTGTTTTATATACTGTTTATGTAATTAAATGTTAGTGATGGAAAACATCACGAAAACATAAATTTTGCATGCTATAAACCTTATCCTGTTTTTTTTTTTTTTGTGTAATTGTTATTATTGTTCATGAACATTACAATTCAATTGATCTGTCAATCTGTTAATGTTTTAATCTTATGCCTCTGTGTGTGTATGTACACACACATACACATTATTATTATTATTATTATTATTATTAATCATCATCATAATCATTATTATTAATGATATTAGTAAGGCAGCAAGCTGGCAGAATCATTATTGTTGTTGTTGGCACTCCGTCGCTTACGACATCGAGGGTTCTAGTTGATCCGATCAACGGAACAGCCTGCTTGTGAAATTAACGTGCAAGTGGCTGAGCACTCCACAGACACATATACCCTTAACGTAGTTCTCAGGGATATTCAGTGTGACACAGTGTGACAAGGCTGACCCTTTGAATTACAGGCACAACAGAAACAGGAAGTAAGAATGAGAGAAAGTTGTGGCGAAAGAGTACAGCAGGGTTCACCACCATCCCCTGCCGGAGCCTCATGGAGCTTTAGGTGTTTTCGCTCAATAAACACTCACAACGCCTGGTCTGGGAATCGAAACCACGATCCTATGACCGCGAGTCCGCTGCCCTAACCACTGGGCCATTGCGCCTTCACGGCAGAATCATTAGCACACCAAGCAAAAAGCTTAGCGACATTTCGTCCGTCTTTACATTCTGAGTTCAAATTCTGCCAGGGTCAACTTTATCTTTCATACTTTCGGGATCAATAATATAAAGTACCAGTTGAGCACTGGGATTAATGTAATCAAGTTATCCCCTACCCCAAAACATCAGGTCTAGTACCTATAGTAGAAAGGATTATTATTATCATTTGTATTATCATTATTATTATTATTATGATTATTATTATTATTATTATTAAGGCAGTGAGCTGGAAGAATTGTTAACACACCAGACAAAATGCTTAGCAGTATTTCATCCATGTTTGCATTCCAAGTTCAAATTTTGCTGAAGTTGACTTTGCCTTTCATCCTTTTGGAGTCAATAAAATAAGTACCAGTTGAGTACTGGGGGTTGATGTAACTGACTTACACCCTACCCCCAAAATTTCAGTCTTTATGCCTATAATAATAATAATTTATAGACCCCACAGAAATCCAGGCCTTGTACCTGTAGTAGAAAGGATTATTATTATTATTATTATTATTAAGGTGGTGGGCTGGCAGAATCATTAGCACATCACGTAAAATGCTAAATGCCATTTTGAGTTCAAATTCGGCTAAGGTTGATTTTGCCTTTCATCCTTACGGGGTTGATAAAATAAGAACCGGTTGAACATAGGGATCGATGTAATTGACTTATCTCCTTCTTCTGAAGGCCCAAAATTTGAAACCATTATTATTAATATCATCATTATTATTATTATTATTATTGAAGGTCGCAAGCTTGGTAGAATTGTCAGCACTCTGGACAACCCTGGGCTGACCAAAGCCCAAGCCCAAAGTGTTTTACAGTGAGTTCAGTCCCACTGTGCAGGAATCTGGGCAAGTGTCTTCTCATGTAGCTCCGAGACAACCAAAGCCTTATGAGTGGATTTGGTAGACAGAAACTGAAAGAAGCTTGTCATATATATATATATATATATATATATATATATATATATATACACACACACACATCAAGCAGTATTGGTTATCCAACACTGCTTGACAACTGGTGCTGGTTTGTTTAACCTAGCAGTTCAGCAAAAGGAGATCAATAGGATGAGTATCAGGCTTAAAAATTAAGTACCGGGGTTGATTCGTTTAACTAAACACTTCAAGATAATACCAAAGCATAATTACAGTTGAATGACTGAAACAACTATAAGATATAAAGGTAAAAGAAATAATTACTTTGCAGGTAGCAAACAGCAAACAATAACTGCAATAGCAAATATATGATTGACTTTTATGTTGTATTAATTTGCTACAAACACATTACTTGAGTTTGGCTGTCACTGGTGCTTTGTAAATGGCACCCATGAATCGTAGTAAATGGCAACCTTGAATTGTAGTTCTGGTTATTGATGGTACTATGTGAATGGCATTTGTGCATTGTAGTTGTGGTCATTTCTGGTCTTATGTAAATGGCACCCATGCTGGTGGAACATAAAAGCACCCCGGCATTAGGAAGGGCATCCAGACACAGAAATCAACCCAAATCAGACTGGAACCTGCTGTAGCTCTCCAGTTTATTAGCTCCAATCAAACCATCTAACCTATGCCAGCATGGTGAGTGGATGCTAAATGATGATGATGATGACATAAAGGTATGTGTATGCATGTACATATGCACATGTATGTGTGCGTGTATCTGTAAATATCAACCTACAGATATCTTTGTGTAGCTATACAAACAGGTGCACATGTGTGTGTATTTCTTTATGGGTATACATACATGTGTGAACATGGTGTAACTCACTTAAAATTATGTTGTTATATCATACAAAATCAGTGAAATAAAAAAACATTTTCAGATATGAGCTGCAATAAACGGATAGTGGAGGACTCAGTCTCAGGATAAGGCACTAATACAGCAAAGATCTCCACCCCACCCACTTTTTTTCTTCTTTTTTTTTCAGAAATCCATTTGATAAAATGGAAACTGGAAGGTGTAAAGGAGCCAGCGGCAGCCAGCTGTTATGTCAAATATCTTCTCAGTTCAACAACCTATGCTAGACTGTTTCCTTTCTTGTAGCCAGTTCTTGTATTTATTTGATAAATCAGGAGCAGAATAACAAGCTAGGCAACATAGTGTGAATCACAGAACCACAGGCTCTGACTTCTGTATCAACCCCACAACATCATATTTTTTTGTGTGTGTGTGTGTGTGTGATCTTGGTGTTGGGTGTCTTTCATAAGAACACGGTATCAAACTCCTTCAGATAACTCTCTTTTCCTTCACATGTATACTTGTCTCCAAATGAAGCATTTGGTATTGATCATTTCTCACATGCGTGTGTGTGGGTATGGACACGTGTGTGTACATATGCATATGTATATGTGTGTGCATGAGTGCGCATGCGTGTGTATGTGTGTGTGCAAGTTTAGCAATTGTCTGAAGATTTTGAGCCTGTAAGTTTGTGTATGAGGATGTATGTTTTAACAGATATACAGATACGTGTGTGCAAACAGATATATAAACAGATACACATACATCTATATGTGTGAATATAAGATATGGTGTATCACATTATAATCATGTGATCTTACAATACGACAGTAAAAGAAAAAATATATATTTATAAACAGTTAATATGAAACCAATAACTTCCATATTCTAATTATTGGTTCACTTTTATAATTATAATTATTGATGCAGTTGGTTATGTTACTTTGACTGAACAATACTCAAGCATAAGGTATATTTAAGCTTTGTAAATGGTTAGCAGCTATTGAGAAGTGAAGTATTATATGGAGCTGAAAAGAAACAGTTCTCATAATGAAGTCTTGGCTATGTGAAAAATGTGTAGTTTCTATTTGTGGTTGTTGAGATTATTAAACAGAGCATTTGTAAGAAGTGTGATGGTTGAAGTTGTGTATTGTTCATGAATAGAAGACATAATGCTGTGTGTGTGTGTCTGTGTGCACGCGAGATATATGATATGTGGGAGAGGCAATCCCATATATTTGTGCGATAAGTTTAGTCTTGTTTGTGTGTCAAATTTATACTGCAATAAGTTTGGAGGATCACAAGACAAAGCGTATTTGTAGGCCTGACAGAAGTATATGGATGAAGTTTGTGTTCAAAATGTGATAAAGAGCACAGAGTGATACTCTGGACATACAAGTTCTTGCATGCACTCACACACATGTGTACGTCTGTATATATATGTATATATATGTATCTTTTACAGTTTATTTGATTAAATCATTAGATAGTGACTATTTTGTGGCACAGCTTTGAAGGGTTTTAGTCAAATTGACAACAGTACTTTTTTGCTTTTGCTATGTACTTACGCTATCGGTTTCTTGGTGAACTACTGTACCAATTTTCAAGCAGTGGGGTGGGGGGGATAAATGCAGACACTCGCACACACACACACACTATGTGTGTGCGTGTGTGTGTGTGTGTGTGTGTATGTGTGTGTGTGAAGGCGCAATGGCTCAGTGGTTAGGGCAGCATACTCACAGTCAGGGGATTGCAGTTTCGGTTCCCAGACCGAGCATTGGGTGTGTTTATTGAGCGAAAACACCTAAGCTCCACGAGGCTCCAGCAGGGGATGGTGGCAACCCCTGTTGTAATCTCTGACAAATAAATATACAAAAGTTATTCACCTCTTGTATCAATGTTGGAATAATAATCATGCAATAATTATTAACTTGTGCCTTCATTGTGAAGGCACGTGGTTCAGTGGTTAGACTGTTGTGCTTACAGTCATGGGGTAGTGAGTTCGTTTCCTGGACCGGGCTATGTGTTGTGTTCTTGAGCAAAACACTTTATTTCATGTTGTTCTAGTTCACTAAGTTGTAGAAATGAGTTGCAGCATCACTGGTGCCGAGCTGTATCAGCCTTTGCCTTTCCCTTGTTGTGGAGCAGTGACTACTAGTCTTCCATAAACAATCTTGCCTGGACTTGTGCCTCGGAGGGGAACTTTCTAGGTACAATCCCATGGTCATTCATGAACAAAGGCGGTCATTTCCTTTATTAATTTGCATTGACTTACAACATTTGGACTATTAGAAGAAATAGTAAGATTAGGCAGGAGATTAAAGTGGAAGTATCATTAATCGATAACAAGACGGAATTTAAAATAAGAAATAAACTGATACGTATCTTAGATTTTTGTTTAAGCTATTCCATTTCATGAAAGTTAGACTCCAGTGCAGAGCCACGAGAAAGCATAATCGCCACAACCTCCTATATTTCCGAAGTTATTTAACTATTTTATTATGGTTTCTTAAATAAATAGGCACAAGAGTGGCTGTGTGGTAAGTAGCTTGCTTACCAACCACATGGTTCCGGGTTCAGTCCCACTGCGTGGCACCTTGGGCAAGTGTCTTCTACTATAGCCTCTGGCTGTCCAAAGCCTTGTGAGTGGATTTGGTAAACAGAAACTGAAAGAAGCCCGTCGTATATATGTGTGTGTGTATATATATATATATATATATATATATATATATATAT
>NC_068986.1:73320120-73331571 GCF_001194135.2 Octopus bimaculoides | reverse complement strand
CCCCCCCCCCAACATCGCTTGACAACCGATGCTGGTGTGTTTACGTCCCCGTAACTTAACGGTTTGGCAAAAGGAGACTGATAGAATAAGTACTAGGCTTACAAAGCATAAGTCCTGGGGGTCGATTTGCTCGACTAAAGGCGGTGCTCCAGCATGGCCGCAGTCAAATGACTGAAACGAGTAAAAGAGTAAATCAAGAAAAAAGCTTCATTTGTATAAGAGAAGTGCTGTAAAATTGTGGGGTTCATGCCGTTTTGAAGAATATGAATGATAGAATTTTTAAATGGAAACCAACGAGGAGTCAAAACGGAGATGCAAAATTTATTTGCAGAGAAGTTACCATTGCACGTTGAGGAAGCCTCTAAGGTGGTTTGGTTTATCTGCTGAAACCTGCAGCCAAATCACACCTTACTGTGGAATTGAACCTGAAATAATATAGGTGCAAAGGGAACTCCCTGATTGCACAGCTAAGCCTGTGCCTATAGTCACACGGCTACAAATTTATAGGTGAGAAGTGTGATCGTGAAATGTTCATGTTTTTCCTGTGTTCAGTGACAGCGAAAGTAAAAATGAAACTGTTCAATCGAAAATCGAAGTCAGCTCTCTGATATAATTGTCATGAACTATTAATGCTTGTCTGCTGTTGTTTCGCTTCAGGTCAGTTCTGATTGAAGCAGTATGATCAAAAGTGTTTCCAGTCATGGCTGTCCGGTATTTTATTCAGACTACATTAGTTCGTGTGTCCTTAAAGTAAGAATTTTTGAGAAACAGTGTCAGCTGAAGCAAATTCGGCTGTTATCTCTAGCAAGCAGAGCAACCATGTAGAAGTTCCCATTTTGGTACGTGTGAGATCTTTGTAATCGACTCACCGCCTCCTCGAAAATAGCTGGCCTGGTGCGAAAATTTGAAACGACTGTTACTATCATACATGTTCGATAGTTGTGGTGGTTGTTTAACTCCTTAGACTACCCTTGATCGGGCAGATATATAATTAAAGGCATCTCACCGATGACTACATTCTAATTTCCAGACATTGTAGATCTAGGCCTACATTATACAATGTATACATTTTTAAGACTGTGGAGTGTTGAGGGAGAGTTTGACTGCTGTTTCTGGTTGAGTCATCATATACAGGCTCCAGCGATGGCTCTATTAGCTTTGATACTGGTGAGCAGATACGATAAAAGACATTCCGGGCCGTGACTCTCACATTTGAAGCGGTAAAAGTGTGATCTGAGTGAGAACTGACAGCTATTTCGAGCCATTCTGTCCATAACAGTAACGATACATAACAATAAAGAGCAGTGCTTCATATAGTAACAATATACAGCAACTATATATTAGTAATAATAAATATTAGTTATAGTAACAAGAAATAGTAATACTCATATAGAAGTCCCTCTATATTATTGCTACAATACTAACAAACAATGCTGCTACTACAGCTAAATGTGACGTACGACGTAAACAATGGAAATGTCAATGACCTTTGGAAATATTGGAAAACTTGGAAAACCGGCAAACAGACACGCAGACAGACGGACGGACGAATGGATGGATGGATGGATAAGGAGAGAAGCAGACAGATGAATAGATAAATAGACAGACAGATGGACAGATAGAGAGACAGACGGACAGATACATAGACAAGAGGACAGACCGACAGATTGACAGGAACTTACAGGTGTACACGGAGAGAGAGAGGGAGAGAGAGAAAGGAAGAAAGAGAGAAAGAGAAAAGCAGAAAGAACGCGAGAAATTCGGATAAACTGACTGTTGCCAGAATAACTGCGAAACCAGGCATACTTAACACACACACACACACTATTCTTTTGTTTTAATCATTAGACTATGGCCCTACTGGAGCACCACCAAGAAGGGTTTAGCCGATCAAGTCGATCCTAGTATATATTTGTAAATCTGGTACTTATTAAATCGGACTCTTTTTCTTTCTTTTTTTTACGTCAAATCGTTAAGATACGGGGACGTAAATAAACTAACATTTGTTGTCAAGCAGTGAAACACGTAGTAAAAGACACTTGCCCAATGTCGTGCAGCAGTGCCGTCTTCAGACATAAGCTCGCGGGACAATTGCCCCAGAGCCCAACCCCAGAAGTTTGCGGGAGGGGATATTTCTAATCTATGTATGCTGTGGCTTACTGTTGATAAATGTTATTGGACCTAGTGCACTGATTTACTGGGACCTATAATGCTGCTAAAATTGCCTTGCCGCGCAGTTGAACTGAACCCGAAAAGCGTGGTTGCGAAGCGAACCTTTTAACCATACAGTCATGCTCACCTCTTTCTCCCTCTCCCTCTCTCTTTTCATTCACTGTGCTTCACCACGGAGAAAATTTCTCGCTGTATTTACAGTCATTTGGCAAGAGAAAAAATTTTTTCTCCATAACAAAACACAGTGGATGGGTTTCTACGGGTTCGAATATGCCTCAAGCATATATATTTATGCGTGTGTGTGTAAGAGAGAGAGAGAGAGAGATACGCACACACACGCGCGCACGCACACACGGCTAGATACAGAAATATCGAGCAATTGCTAGAAAGATATTAGCCCTAAAACATTTTCTACAGTACCACGGAACATATTAAGACAAAATCATCGATCCCTTTGAGTTATTTCGTTTATTAAAAACTTCACCTTATTACTATTTTTTTTTTTAATTAATTAAACAATAGTCTTCGTTGTGGGTACAAGAAACTAGTAGTAGTAGTAGTAGTAGTGGCGGCGGCGGTGGTGGTGGCGGCGGCGGCGGCTGTTTCTGCTACATCAACGTAACCAGCAGCAGTCTTAATTAAACGGTCTCGGAAAGAGAAAGAAGTTGGCCGTGTTCAAAGTGTAAATACTATAGTTGGAATAATGGAATAGTGAGACAAGTGTGGTTAAAACGTTGGAATAGTGGAATAGTGGAGTAGTATCTCCTGCTTCCAGTTGCTGAGAATGACTTTTACGATTGCTGAAAGTTAAATATATCATGTTAAGAAAAGAAGAGGGGATGAGAGAGAGATAAAGAGAGATGTGGCGGGAAAGATAGGGGGAGATGAGAATAAGACATGGAAACGAGAGAAGGGAAGTGGAATCAGAGGGAAAACAGCTGGTTGAAGCCCCGTTACTACCACCGCATCTAACAACCTATCTTCGATATACTATTGATGTTTAGTTCCTACGATCACAGGTGCTCCTACAACGGCAATGTCATTTTTTTTTTCTTGCATGGTAGAAACTAACACTGTACCCTAGAAAGTAAACTATGATTTGAGGCAAATTTTGCTGCTATTTCTTGCAGCTTCCAGCGACTCCCTCGTTTCGTGCTATTGTTATTTTTCATATTGTTATCTACTTCGTGCTATTTTAATTTTTAATATTGTTATTAGTCTGTTTTTGTGGAGTAACATCTTTGACTGATCCAAACTGCAAAGTATATTATTATTATATTATTATTATTATTATTATTATTATTATTTCAATCCCTAACTGTCCCATTGTTGATTGTTTGTCCAAACTTAAAAACATACCAGTCCGAACTGATTCTGAAGACCATGGAAATTCATTACGGAACGAGCATTTAGCTAAAAAAATTCCACCATCATCACCTCCACCAATACGATCCATTACTTTATATCACATGTTGCTTGTTCAACTATAAGCGAACACTGATCAAACAGACTTATGATCAAACTCATTCCAGATCTGACCACCTTGTCCCATAATCAGACAGCAAATCTAGAACTACATTATCCAATGTGACCTTGCATTTTAATGCAGCGGGGCGTGATTTTGAGAGAGATTTGGTTGTTATTTTAGCAGACTAAACGACCGCACAGAAGCTCCATCTCTGATAGTGTATTTCGGTGTGGGGAGGGGGGTCCTCAATTCCATCATTAAAATTCCAGATAATTAAATAATCGTCGATGTCTAAATAGCAACGAAGAAGCAATTTTTATGTATCTTCCATCTCTCTTAGTTTTCCATTTTTCTTTTCCTTTAATTTTTACTTTTCCGCTTCAGACACAATCTAAATACAACCAACTAACTTTCAGAATGAATTTACAATGTGGACATTCCATAGGTGTAGCAGGGTTTGATCGCACAGAGAAGGAATTAAGTAGTGACAGCGTATAAACATTCGACACACGCAAATAACGGTGACAGTGACTTCGAAGTTTTGCAAAATTATAATATGTACTCTAACAAAAAGTATGGAGCAAACCTTCAGTTTAATATACAATTGTTTTTATCGTAACTCGAGTGAGAAACAACCATTAATGTCCATACACACACATATAACACACACAAACATGTATAAAACCTTTCACGCTGTATAAGCATGTAAAATACAGGTTAAAATATATTTACACACACCCTGCGTGTGTATATATACACAAACATACTAACACCCACACACACACTATATACATACATACATATATATATGCGTGCGCGGTGATAAGTGCGAAATTGTATGACACTGTATAGTGAAAGCTGCTTCTTATGATCACTTTCGGATGGAGTATATTAAATAACAATAACCGGTTGATAAACATTAAGCAGAAATATAACAATATCCTGAACTTGTTTCGGATCTATTAATTTTGATAACAATAATCGTTTGATAATATTATGAGAAGCAGATTCCATAAGATGCGTTTGTGTATATATATATGTTTATATAAATATATACCACACACACACATACATTTGTATTCATATTTTTAAGTTCGGTATACAACATGATATGTTTGTATTAAGATATGTAAATATTTGACTTACGGAATCTCTTAGGAATCTATCTTTACGTAAGAGTGTTTCTGTGTCTGCGTGCGTAGATGTGTATGTGTGTTTATTCGTTATATTATCATCCTTGTAAATGTTTCATGTCTTAATTGTAAACAAATCTGCTTCCTTGTGTACGTACACACACACATACACACACACGCACGCACGCACGTATATGCTCACATGTACGTACGTGAACACGTACATATATTCATACATGCATACATACAGCCGTTGAGTGTGGACTGTCGAAAGAAAGAGTACTCAATACCTTAGTTAAAGATTAAGATCAATAACGAATTTTATTATGGTGAAGTTAGTCTCTTGTTTCATTGAGTGTCAGCTGAGAGTTCACAGGATCTTGATACAAATTATGCCTAGCCTCAAGATCCTATGCACCCACAGATGAAACTCAGAGTAGCAATAGACAGCTTGGACCCAAATAATAAATATGTGTGTGTGTGTGTGTGTGTGTGTGTGTGTGTGTGTGTGTGTGTGTGTGTGTGTGTGTGTGTGTGTGTGTGTGTGTTCCAGAAAACTGAAGGAGTCGTGTTCCCGTTAGGGGCCTGCAAAACTTGAAGTAGCATGGGACCGAATCAAACTGTTTTAAATAATAATTATACACACATATATGTGTGTGTGTGTGTGTGTGTGTGTGTGTGTGTGTGTGGTATACTGTTCCGTGAAGGTATGATCAGCAAAATATAGAGGATGTATGTGTGTGTATATATATATATATAACGCTGTTATTTATAGCTTTATTTGGTTCAGGATTCACCGTTCTTATAAAGAATACACACACACACACACACACACACACACACACACACACACACACACACACACACACACACACACACACACACACACACACACATATATATGGAAAAGGGAGAGGGGGAACAAGTGATTGATACATTAATGAAGGAATAATTGGACACAAGTAATTAAACGATAGATACGTGTATAGATGCACACATACACGCATACATCGTGTCATTTGCGCGGACAAGTTTACATGCTTGTACACAGATACGTGTGTGTATTCCCACGTATACACAAGCGCATGAACACACGTAGACAGAGTCTTATTAATATCACCGATCATCCACTGTTTTATGTAATATACGACCAATGAAAAGTCCTCCATGCGATCGCTTGATTTGCTAGAAAGAACAGCCAAATGTCCCGCAAATCTCATATTACAGTTTTAGAAAGAAACGGATTCATTGGAAAATGTAACTGTGTGTGTGTATGTGTATACACACACACACACACACACACACACACACATCATAGGCCTACTGGATCAGGACTGGGCTGGGACTGACTATTCAACACCTTGAGTTTTATCATCATCATCATCTGTCCACACAATCATTACCATAGCACAACCAATTCCATTTCAAAACATACACTCACACCAGTACGTATGTGTATATGCGCGCGTAGTTGCAACCTTCACCAGGTACAAACCTACTTACCACAGAGGTTGTAAATATTATCGATATTCAAGTGAGTATAGCTGTTATTGCTGCTGCTGTTGACTTACGTGTGTCTCTAATTGTATTTAAGTCATTCTTTTTAGTCCAGACCACACACAGACACTCACATATACACTTGTGTACACACACACACACACGCAGCGTCACTAGTGAAAACAGACTACATTGCTGGCGTGCAACAAGTGACTTACATTACAGTTTCGCGTGCAGAAATCTGCAGGGCTGACATGCATGCACGCCTGTAAATTGATGCATACCTGCATCCAGTTACAGTATATGCGTACCTGAGTGACATTAATAGAATCTTAGACCAACGACCATTATATTAGCTCTCACTCAGAAAAATATGATTTTGCACATGACAAACAGGAAATAAACCCTATTATAGGTAGAAGGCCTGAAATTTTGGAAGAGCGAGCTAATCGACTGAGTCAAGCCTAGAGCTCAATATTTTATTTGAACGACCTCGTGCGTCTCTGCGGAATTTGAACCCAGAACGTAAGAGCCGGAAGAAACGCAGCTGAGAATTTTCTCCGTCGTGCTAACGAACAGGAAAATAATAACAAAATATCTGATGCACAAAAAGTGGATAAAAGTGTAAATAGCGGTTTTATGTGACAAACCATGAAGGTAATGGAACTGTCACCAAAGATGTGACCATCATAAGGTATGACCATCATGTTTATGCGGTATGATTAAATGCGGTTAACTCACTACAGGCAGTAATCCACAAAAGAAATAATGCTCAAGGTAAAATTAAAAGATGTTTCAGCGAACTAGAATACTGGTGGAATATTTTTGTCAAGACCTCGCTAAAATTGCAAGCATAACATACCAAATATAATAATTCGGGACAGAGAGACGAAAATGTACTAAGCAGTAGAAACCAGTTGCCCAGAAGATGCGCACATAACGTTCGAAGTAATTGAATGAATGAGAAAAACATTTACATTCAACTGATAAGAAACCTGAAGCAACTGCATCTGTTTTTTTTACTTGTTTCAATTATTGGACTGCGGCCATGCTGGGGCAACTTTTTTTTTTCCTCTTTGAAATCTGGTTCTTATTCTTTCGATCTTTTTTTTTTTTTTTATCAAACTGCTAAGTTATAGGAAGAAAACTAACCAACACTAGTTCTCAACGGTCGTGAGCACACACACATACGTCCGTCTTTCACACTTTCCGTCAACATAATTCTCTCCCAGGGCATTGGTCTGCCCAGAGCTATAATAGAAGACACATGCCCAAGGTGTCACGCAGCCATAACTCGAGTGCAAAGGGTGCAAGCGCACCTCACCTCACCCCCTACAACAGAGCCTGAAATTTTGGTGGCGTGGGGGCAATTTGAAACGCTTTGAACAACCTGAGTTAGACAACCCAAAGCAAATTTCGCTTCCGCACGCAGCGGGACTGAACCTGAAACCAGCGAGCTTCTTTACTACACAGTCAGCTGGACTGTAACTTGAGCGTTATACAACTTATATCGGTAGTAATTCGGACTCTTGGCTATGTAACTAACTACCTCTGTACCAATGTTGAGAAGGTGAACTTCAGAAAAACAGAAGGAACACAGATACTTAGGAAAATGCAATTAAATGATACAGATGGAAAAGTTAAAGTATGTCAAACATTCCGGTGGTTAAACCTGACACAGGAACACGTACAGACATGAAAACGAATACACATGGATAGGCACAGGTGTGGCTGTATAGTAAGAAAGGTGTGGCTGTGTAGTATGAAGCTTACTTCCCAACCACATAGTTCTTGGCTCAGTCCTAGTGCGTGGCACCTTGGGCAAGTGTCTTCTACCATAGCTTCGGGCCAACCAAAGCCTTGTGAGTGGATTTGGTCAACAGGAACAGAAAGAAGCCCGTCGTCTATATCCGTGTGTGTATGTGTGCGTGTAATTGTGTCCGTCTGTCCCCCACAACCGGTGTTGGTGTGTTTACGTCTCCGCAACTTAACGGTTCCACAAAAAAGGTGATAGAATAAGTACCAGACTTTAAAAAATCAGTACAGTGGTTACTGTGGTTGATTCATTCGACTAAAATTTCTTCAGGGCGGTACCCCAGCACGGCCACAGTCTAATGACTAAAATAAGTAAAAGATAAAAGATAAAAGACAGACTTTAAAAAAAGACATATATACACGTATAGGCGTACGTATATACATGCATAAGCATACATATAGATTATGTACGAGGGATGCTGAAAAGTCCCTGGCTTTAAGGGTGCCACGAAAGGCCTGGCTGGAGGTCCAACCTTCCGAGTTCTTTATACGGGGCTTAGAAAAACTGAAGAACCGCTGCAACAAGTGTGTGAATCTGAGGGAGGAATATGTTGAATAGAATCATTATTAACAGATCTTCCTGTATTTTCTTTTACCCAAAGCCATGAACTTTTCAGCACACCCTCGTATATATGCATTAATCAAAGCATATATATTTACTTATACAATACATACATGTTTGCATGCAGTCACGTCTACTCAGTTGATGATGTCTAAATTCCAGTGAAAGGGTTTCCGGGTCTGAAACTAGATATCTCACTCTACTAGGAAAAACATGAAAAATAAAACGAAAAGAACATACATACTCCCATATATAAATATTGCATACGCTTATATACGTACACACATGAATACATACATACACTCGCCTGCACACGTAGACGACATACAGACATAGACACTTATAATTGGTGATAAAGTACATGTACTTTTAAATTCAAGTGATCTGCACAACCATTGCATAGGCTCGGCTCGAGGTACCGGCAACTCGGGCAGTCGCCCGGGGCAATATGTGCTTTTTAGTCCACATTTTCAGTTTTTCTCCTCGTGAAAGTTTTAGAAAATTATACTTGTGAAAGGGCCGAAGTTCAGCATGCTCGGGGCGCCAGCAACCCTGAGGCCGGCCCTCGCACATACTAATTCACATAACAACAAACTGCAAGAGCTATCACAAATTATAACAAAGTGGGCCACTTTGACTGGTTTCAGTCATTTGGTATTGCAACCTTGTTGGGGCACCGCCTTAGGAGAAGTTTTTATTATTATTATTATCATTTTTTTTAGTCGAATGAATCGACCCCAACATTTTTTTTAAAGCCTGGTACTTGTTTTATTGATCGTTTTTGCCGAACCGCGAAGTTACTGTGACAAAAACACACCAGTAACTTGTTGTCAAACGGTGGTGAGGGATACTTAGACGGATAGACACACACACACACATACACTCATATATATATATATATATATATATATATATATATATATATACACACACACACACACACACGACGGGTTTCTTTCAGTTTCCATCTACCAAATCCACTCACAGAGCTTTAGTTGGTCCGAGGCTATAGTAGAAGACACTTGCACAAGGTATCACGCAGTGGGACTGGACCCGAAACCATGTGGTTGGGAAGCAAGCGTCTTACCATGCAACCACGCCGCAAAAACATAAAAGTCACAGAATGGTGATATACCAGAATCATTTTTTATAAATATTCTAAAAGCACCAAGCTGGCTGAATCGCTAAACTGTCGGATAAAAAATGCTTACAGGCATTTCTTCGGACGCGTTATGTTTAGATAATTATCAAATAGGCTTGATGTCTGCAACACAAGGGTGCTGCGAATGGCCCTAAATTTGAAATCTCAGCAACATATGACAAACGAATGCCTTTATAGAGATCTGCCGAAAGTTAGCGAGAAGATCAGGCAAAGACGGCTGTGACTATATGGTTACTGCAGGTGCCACCCTGAACTGTACGCATCCTTATCAATCTTGTGGAACCCACTTCATAGTGATATAAGAAGAGGAGTATGTCTTTACACTTACATCGGCAACTTGATCTCAGGCACTAGCCTGGAATGTATCCAAGACCTCGATGCAGTGAAGTTAGATCGAGAAGCGTGGCGAGTGAACTTTGTTGCTGCGACCCGGGTCGGAACACGGTCATAATAAAAAAAATACACTCTGAGTTCAAATCCAGTCGAAGTCAATTTTGCTTTTCATCTTTTTGCGGGGTCGATAACAATAAAGTACCTGTCTAGTACTAAAGTCGATGTAATTGATTTGCCCCCCCCCCTCCTCTGCCACTCAAAATTGTTGGCCCTGTCACAAAATCGAAAATAATATTATATAAATATTCTATACTAGGTACAGGTATGACTGTCTGCTTAAGAAGCTCGCTTTGCAACCACGTTGTTTTGGAGTTCAGTCTCAGTGTGCAGCATCTGGAACAAGTGTTTCCCACTATAGCCGGAGGCCGAACAATGCCTTGTGAGTGAATTTGGAAACTATATAGAAGCCCGTATATGTTTGTCTGCCCGATCACTTGAAAAACAATGTTGGTTTGTTGACGTCCCCGTAACCTAGCACTTCCGCAAAAGAGATGGATAGAATAAATAGTCGACTTAAACATAAGTACTGCGTCCGATTCCTTCAACGCGGCAGCCCCAGTCCAATGACTGAAACAGGTAAAAGTCAAAAGAATAAGATTTAAAGCGAAAATTCAGAGGAAATACATTGGTTCCAAAGTACACCTTTTCAGAATTTGAACTCGGAACATAAAAGACGGACGAAATACTGCTAAGCATTTTGCTCGGCGTGCTAACAATTCTGCTAGCTCGCCGCCTTATTCAAAGGAAATGTATTACTTACGAAAAGTATATGGTGGAGGTTCAGTGAAAATATACTATGTACGGAGTGCTTTTTCCCTCCTTTGCTAACCAATGGTAGTTGTACCGCTATGGAGAAAGTTCCCATCTTCGCTGCCAGCTTTGTATCCAACTCCACACTCTGGATCAACCTTCTTCAAATCTATTCCTTTCCACTTCTCCGGGCTCCCTACCCTGCTTACATGCACGCCAAATGGAGCATTAACATTTTTAAACTATCTGGTCTCGGACGTCTTACAAAGGTCATTGTCATGACCCCTTGATCCAAAATCAGGCATGACTGTGTGGTAAGAACCTTGCTTCCCAACCACATTGTTCCGACCAAAGCCTTGTGAGTGGATTTGGTAGACGGAAAGTAGAAAAAGCCCATCGTAGATAAACTTAGATATGTTTCGACCAAAGATTGGTCCAGGCCATGTCAAACTTAATAGCACCTATATATATATATATATATATATATATATATATATAT
>NC_068986.1:73308329-73319934 GCF_001194135.2 Octopus bimaculoides | reverse complement strand
CTACAATAATTTCTAAGACCAGTCATGTGACTATCCTCTACCAATCAAATCCTTTTCAAAACATATACTAATTTGAGCCACGAACTCCCGATAGAAACAGGACGAACTTCAAACACCAGTCAGAAGCAAGACAGCATACACATTGGAGAGGAGACGGTGCTGGCGGTTCACGTGGAGTGGAGACAACCAAGGGACTACAAGTGTGGACAAAAAGGTCACCTAAGGAATTTCAGACGGTGTCACGAAAACGCCCCAAGAAAATTGAGTCGGCCACGAAGTCCCAGGAGGTGGCTCCAAAAAGCAAAGCGGCGGAAAAACAGGAACAAAAGGAAAAACCCAAAGAACCAAAGAAGGGGAAAATGAAACTGCAAATAACCGACTTAATGAAGAAAGCGGATAATACTGTTATAACTTTCAAAATTAGTAATAAATACTTAGAGGGGAATGATTAAACCCCACCAACGAAACATTACTATACACAAACAGTAACAGCAGAAGCCCTATAACAATAGGGAACATTTCTAAAAAATTATATACGGGCTTAAAATAGAAACATCTTAATGAAATAGCGGAGTTAACGGAGTTACCGAAAGTGGTTAACCCGCCAGTAGAACCGTTTCTATACGAGAGGAAGGAGGAGGGGGAACAGGTTTCGGTGATACTGAGATCGATCCCCCTCGAAAGATGAAAAGAGCAGGTAGGCTCCAATTTTCTTTTTTGTTTTTGACATGGCTACGTTACGCATTGGTTGTTTAAATGTTTGTGGCCTAGGCTCAAAGAGGAAGCAGGCTTGTTTCCACGACGACCTCAGGTCACACAGAATAGATGTGATAGTTGCTACAGAGACCAAGCTGGACAAGCTGCAGGCCTTCTCAACTCTCCTGAATTGCTATGAGAAAATCATGTCTCCTAGTCGGACAGGAGGGAAGAGAGGTGTTGTGGTTTTGCTCCGGAAAAGCTTGGCTCTGCAGATACGTACGATCTTCGTGGACCCAGAATAGGGCAGTTTAAGGGGGATTTTCCAACTTTTTATGGGCTTTCTTATGTTGTTTTATCACTTTCATGTTTGGGTGCAGTGGTTTAGCTGCAGATGATGAATAGCCCTTGTGTGCTAAGTTCCTGAGGGACTGCTTGGTGTTGGCAGCTTTGCCCGTTGCTTCGCTGCACCTGTCTCTTATATGTGTGATCTAATTTTGCACGTATGCGAATTTGGCCCTTGTAGGCGGGGCTGATTCGTAATGTACGAACAGATTCCTACTGGCCGCTTTTCTATAAAAATTTCGTGAAGATGTAACTCTCCTCTGTGATCTTGATTTGGAAATCTAACATAGAGAGGATTCGTCCGGGTGTTCGATTTCGAATTTGATGTGGCAGTCGACGTTGTTGAAGTTTGATGTATGGCAGTAGCCTCTTCTTGGGTGGAGGTGAGCATCAGAATGTCGCCGACATACCTTGAGAAGACGCATGAGTGACAGGTGTTAAGCGCCGAACGCTCGAGTTGATCCATGTACGAGATGATCAGCAGGCCTGAAAAGCTGGACCCCTTCAGTAGACCTGAGATTTCTTTATATACCTCACAGTTGATTTGAAAGTAGGTGTTACCTATTGTAATGACTAGTAGTTCACTGATGCCCGAGGGTGTAAGACTAAAAAGGTGAAGCGTGGTGAAAGGGGGAGGGGAAGACGAAGAAGGAGAAGGGGAAGAAGAACAGAAAGAGGAGGAAGAAGGAGAAGAGCGAAAAGGAGGAGAGGAAGAAATTGGTGGGAGAGAAGTGGGGACGAAAGGAGAGATGCGATGCGGTCAGTAATGATACCAATAGCCGAAAGTGCGGGCACGGAAGTATAGAGGGAGACAACGTCTAGGCTGAAAGGGTACCGGTTATTCCTGAATACGGAGGGGTGGATATCCTTGAGTCTCTTAAAGATCTCCTTGGAGCTGTCGACGTGTCCAAGGAATATATGAAGTAGAAGTTTGAGGAGGTTAGAGAGAAGCCAAGAAATTTTATAAAAGGGGCCGTCAATTTCCGAGACTATAGGTCTAATTTTATGTTTGGGCCCAGGTTTGTGATAGAAGGTGCGTATTTTTAGATGGGAATTTGAGTCTAGTCTTCTTGGAGAGCTTTCTGTTGAGGCAAATATTGTTTCAGTAGGCGTTAATCTTGGCTTCAAGCTGACTAGATGTGGTGTGCTTTTTCTTATAATATGGTATCATTGAAATGTTCGATCGCTAATTTGTCGTAAGTGGATTTATCTATAGTGTAGAATTCCTTCCTCTTGTTTGAGGGGAAGCAAACGAGGTTTTTTATGTCGTAGGTTTTGTAAAGTGAGGAATTGGGATTTTGTAAGTTTGTGTGGTAGAGCGAGGTGTTTAATTAGGATGCTAAAAATGGGTCGTTTAAGTCTAGCTAGTTCGTTGTTGAGTTCGAGATTGTGTGGGGGATAAAATTTTAACTGAGCCCCACTTGCAGGATCATGTGCTGTTTATCTCCCTTGTAGCACTGACATGCCAATGACTTTTGAAAAGTCCATAGTCCCTAACCTGAAAATCCTCTCGAAGATTGCTCACACTGTTCTTGTCGATGCCCAAAGTCAATCGCAGGTTACCATGACTCACCCACTCAACTAATAATCCTCTATGGAAATCCTGCGAAAAGTGGTGTGGTGGTGCTACTGAAAACGAGCCCGAACTAAAAGTTGATTTTAATAACTTCAGGCCCGTAACTCTACTAAATACAGAGTTGAAGACTTCGGTCAAGATGTTAGCTAAGAGGTTGGCGCTTGTTCTCGATACTCTGGTAGATTAGGCACAGACATGTGCCTCACCAAACAGATCTATCTACGACAGCCTCCACCTCATGCGATATTTTATAGAAAGAGCGAGTAAAAGGCCTTGCATGGGAGGCGCCCTGATCAATTTAGATCAGTCGAAAGTTTTCAATATGGTCGGCCATCAATACTTAGCAGCTGTCCGTGGCCGGTTTCGATCTAGTTTTCAAAATTTTGATCGCTGCATTATACAGCGACATTTGTTCGGTGACCAGAATAAATGGTCATCTGTCGGTATCATGCGTAGGACATATCAATGTACGTGGCCTGGGAGTCAGCTTGGAAGCAATTTCACTGGTTCAACAACCTCAGCTCACCAGACATAGATGTGGTAGTCATTACCGAGATAACAATTTTTAAAACATAAGCTTTCAGTCCTATTTTTAACGGCTTTTGCGCTTACTTATCTTGTGGTCTAGTGGGATCGGGTAGTGAAATGATAGTACCATACCCAAAAAGAATTAGGTTGAGGTCCAAACGATTTTTCTATATCTGGGCAGTACTGGAGTCAGCAATACTAGATCTAAACGACAGTAAAATCAGTGCCCTCAGATTTGTGACCGTCTATGTACCTATTGTAGAAGGACAGTCGGATATCTTTAGACATGAAGAAACTTTGTTGAGGACGCCCCATTTTTTATTACTTGTACTGGTTGAATTTCCTGAATGCGTCAATGTGGACATAGAGTATCCACAGCGGGTCATCCAGATCGTTCAGTGTTCGTTGGGTTAGCGGAAGTGTAGGGTATCCATAATTTAAACTGCTCAGCTACATGGACCACAAATTTGTGATTTGCACAGGAATCACAGATGCAACACTACAGGGATCAGATTAGAGAACTAGTATTTTGTGAGGGCAATGGTAAACAGCCCGTAGTAGAGTACTCTGAAGAAGGCGATTAGATATAGGCAGATAGCGTTTAGTAAAGAGAAGAGAGCGAAAGAGATAGAGAGATTAGATGGGGAGCTAGTTAGCAAGTTAGAAGAGGGGATTAGTAAAGGCATAGCAAGCGAAGTACTAGCTATGAGGATGGCCCTCGAATATTTCTTCAACTCGAAACACAAAGTGTGCGTTGTCAAAGCTAGCGCTCGTGCACTAAAGCAAAGGGGAACAAAAGCCGCTCGACAGCCTTGGGTGATGGGGGCACGACGTGGCAACAAAACTACAATTCGGTCTTTAACGAACCAGGATGGACACATGCTACTCAATTTCAAGCAGATGTGTGCAGTTTTTCTGTAGTACTTTGCTCAATTGTTCGAAGCGAGCGACAGGTTGGAAACTGTTATGGACTTCAGCACCTACCTCAATGGCCTGCTGCAACTCTCCGCGGAAGATGTGAGATACTGCAAAAGGCCAGTGACAGCAACTGAAATAAAGCAGGTTGTGAGCGGTTGCGCAAAGACAAATCGCTCGACTTTGATAATTTGTCCTATGAAGCTTATGGTTTTATGTCAGATTTGTTTCATGACCTTTTGGCAAACGTCTGCCGTAACTGATTGCAGAAAGGGAGAATTCCTTCAGCTGTGAGTGCCAAGGAGTCTTAGGGCTGTTGAGAGAACACCAACAAAAGCGGTTTTTTTCCGGATCACAACCATATGTATTGTTTAAGATCTTGGGGCAAAGTGTGAGCAAAGAAGTCGGTGTTTATCATCGTTAGTTAGGGCGGGACAGCGGCTAGTCAGATTCTAGTATTTGTTTAACTTCCTCCCCTCTGCATTACAGGCGGCAGGACCCGCGTTTGCGGCAGATGCGGCAAAATTGGAAACGGTGGACATGTCGCAGCACGTCACGTAGCACGTCGCGCTCTTCCTCAAACGGGAAGAGGAATATTCCATCGGGGCACTTACAATCCCCGTAGTGAAGACATTCCGGCTCCAGATATGATGAGAAGCCGGCCGCGTCGAGGCCCCTTTTAATGATGTCGTTCAGGGCAGCATGTCAGGGAATCCGACCCGCGCTATAGCTGCAGGATAACACATAGAAACCGAATTCGTCGACAACAGCTCCACAACAGCATCTGTGTGTGGCTCACGCACATAGAGACCGAGGCGCTGAGCCACTCCGATACGAGTGAGCTGAATACCGTAACCACTTAGCCACGCTCCTTCGATGTGACAGATAAACAAATAGAAACTCACAGACGGGCAGACGGGCGTTAAAGCGAGAGAGAGAGAGAGAGAGAGAGAGAGAGAGAGAGAGAGAGAGAGAGAGAGAGAGAGAGAGAGAGAGAGAGAGAGAGAGAGAGAGAAAGAGAGAGAGAGAAAGAGAGAGAGAAAAAGAGAGAGAGATGAAGCAGAAGAAGAAAAAGAAAGAAGAAATGTAGAGAAGTAGGAACTTTGTTTCATGTTGGAATGTGACATTGGAGTTAACTGGCAAGGCCACATTTACAACAGTATTTTGCACTAGTAAAGTCATATTTAAAACACTATTTTATATTGCTTAACTTTAGTTCTTTTATAATGTATAATTACTCTTTATAGAATAGAAGCAAAATTTATTAGAATTACCGTATTTGATGGTATATTAGAACCGTGGATATTTGAAACAATCGTCATCCCAATTTATAGGTAGTAGATATTAAAAAAGAAAAACAATTATGTTTACTAATAATATTTTAGAGTTTACTGAAATAGAATAATCGTACTGTCAAGAATGACAGTTTGACAGTGATGCTACGGTGCATTTAACAATATGTAAATAGAATATTATTTCCTGTAAAATGTTCAATAATGTACCATTATATATCTACGTAATTTTAATTTATTTTACGATGAATTCTCCTGTCTCAATTCCTGGACATCGGCGAGATAGACAGACTGAAAGAGAGAAGGTAGCTACGAGACAAACAATTATGAATTTAGAAATAAATATATACCACGTTTTGTGTACATTAGAAGATATTAATTTTTCCTTTTTATAAAAGGCAAATTTGTCATAACTTTTGTCTTTTTCATTTGGAGAATTAATTGTCCTTCCTGCGGCAATAGAAATGTGTATTATTACAAAACTTCTTTGTTTTGTTTTGTTTTTAAATTTTTAAATAGAAAATTCATTTTCATTTGTCCAAACACAAAATGTTAACGATAATTATATTGTTATTTTCTTTTAATTTGGAAAGTAAATTTGGCTTCTGTGTGTGTGTACATACACTCAAACACATACATACATACATACATACATGCATACATACATGTTTGTTTTTATGTTATAATAAAAGCAATTTCACATTAAATTGAAGGATTACTCAATAGTTTCTGAAGTGTACATATTTATTCACATATTAAGAATAGTGGTGACAGTGACATCGAAGTTTCGACCTGCTAGCCTTCCTCGGACTGTCCCAGGAAAGCAAGAATGCCGTAACTTCAAAATTATTGTCACATTGGTTGTGTGTGAATCTGTATGTGTACTACACACACGAAACTATTAATGTTCTGAGCCGCCGATATATCATTTTAAAAAAAAGTTTAAACAATGCCTTCTTGTTTTTTGTTTTTTTGTTTTTTGTCTTTTAATACATTACTTAGGGCTTGAAATGAGAACAATTTAACTCCTATTTCTCGCTGGTCGAGCGACGGCGTGAAAACTCGGAGGGCAAATCGGAATCAACTTTGAAACAAAAAAAAAAAAAGTTGATTCCACATCAGCTGTTAGAATGAACTTTGACTTGGGTCATGTGTGTTTAAAGTAAAAAATGAGGAGAAATAAAATAAAATATAAAAGGTCTTCGACTGTAATATAACATTGTAAGACATTATACGCTATATCATACACGGTGCATTTGCGTGGCCTTGTAAGGTTGTTATATTCACGATCTTATCGTGGTTTCGTTTTCCGGGGTCGGGTGGTGCGGTGAGGCCTGAAGCAAAACTTTTAATTTTACGTCGCTCTGCGTTCGTTTCGACATCTGATATGTGGCACACCGTGCACCTGTACAGGTAATGTCGATTTGGTGGAGGGAACGAGCTAATGCACAGTTAGTGTACGGTTATCAAATCACTTGTGCAGACTGTTCAACAAGAAATTGCGGAACCCTCACCTGTCGTCTACGACAGAAGAATCCACGATATCATACATTATTAAATCGTAAACATTACACCATATTGATTTCAATTTTTGGCACAAGGCCAGCAAGTGCGGGGGAAGGGGTAAGTCGATTACATCAACCCCAGTGCTCAAGTGGTACTCATTTTATCGACCCCGAAAAGATAAAGTCGATCTCGGCGAAATTTGAACTTAGAACGTAAAGACGGACAAAACGCCGCTAAGCATTTTGCCCAGGGTGGTAAGTATTCTGCCACCTCGAAACTGTTGTGTTTGACACATCGTGCCAACCATAGATATATTATTATTGTACCAGCGAAGATTAAATATATTAAAGTATTTAGTTTCAACCCACTACTTGTCGTGTTCAAGTTCAACCGGTCTTTATCAAATTGCATTTTATCATGGTGAATATAACGAGTACCAGTCATATTTTGAGGTTAATTCTCTATAACAATATAACCAGGCGCAGGCCTAGATGTGTAGTAAGAAACTTGCTTCCCAACCACATGGTTCCGGGTTCAGTTTCACTATGTGGTACCTTGGTCAAATGTCTTCTACTATAGCCTTGGGCCGACCAAAGCCTTGTGAGTGAATTTGGTAGTTGGAAACTGAAAGAAGCCTGTCGTGTGTGTGTCTGTGTGTGTGTGTGTATGTGTGCCTGTGTGTGTGTGCCTGTGTGTGTGTGCCTGTGTTCACCCCCATCCCCATCCCCGCTTGACAATCGGTGTTGATGTGTTTACCATCTCATAACTTAGCGGTTCAGCAAATAAGACCGATAGAATAAGTACTAGGCCTTAAAAAAGTCCTGGAGTCGAGTTGTTCGACTAAAACCCTTCGAGGTGGTGTTCCAGCATGGCCACAGTCAAATGACTAAAACAAGTAAAATAAAAGAATAAACAAGTTTCATTCAAACGAGTGAAGTGCCGTACACAAAGTACTTTCTGATATTTCCCCTTGTTCTTAATAATGCGAGATCAAATCCTGTTGAGGTTAACTTTGCCTTTCATACATTCGGGGGTCGATAAATAAAGTATCAGTGAAGTACTAGAGTTGAGTTAATAGACTAACACCTCTTTCATTCCTTGTACCTATGTTAGAAATAATTGCTACTGCTGCTGCTGCTACCGTTGTTGTTTTGAAGCATGCGGACGTCTCAGACTACTAGAGTGGATTATTGCCAGGTTTCGCTGGATAAAAGTTAATTATTTTCTAAACAAAAACAGCGGCCGTCTATCATTCTACATGGATAGACAAAGACTATCTAGACCAGGGGTTTTCAAACTGTGGTCCGCGGACCACAGGGGGTCCGCAAGGACAAGACAGGGGGTCCGTGGACAGCAAATATTTTTTATGGGCAATTTGATTTTATATATGTTTTTTAATCGAAATCTTTTAATTGACAATAAACCTATTTGTTACTGTTAAATAAATAAATGTAAAAATATGTTATTTTAAGCAAATATTTATGTATAAATTTCATAAGCGTTTATAAGGTAAAGCCTGAAATATAAAGGGGTCCGCAAGTCAAAAAGTTTGAAAACCCCTGATCTAGACAGACATAGCCACACATTAACATGACTATTTCAGAAACAAAGTATTACTAAGACATTTTTAAAAATACTTTTTACGGACGGATTACCCGTCCTTTTCGGAAACCAAAGTTAGCGACTGCTTTCTTTGACCAACATACCAATTTCTCAGGGTGGACATATAAATGCTCGTAACACGGATTCGGTTTGGAAGCAAAGCCGCTACAGTAACAACCTCCGTTCACTAGACATAAATATGACCTATTAGCAAGATCAAGAATTCCAGAATGCACACACTTGCGCCCAGGTTTCGAGAACACCATGGCATACGCATCTTAGATCGACCCGGATCGAACGGCGGTGTAGTGACGTTGTTTTCGAAAGGTCGAGATCTCGAGGTACGGATCACCTTCGGTGATATTGTAGGTGATTAGTAGTCATTGCAATTTCTTCAAAGGAAGAGCAGAGGAACTGCATTTTTTTTTCAGGTGTTTAGAAACGTTGTTAGAAATGTCCTGCACTGTAATGCATGGAATAGCATTTTAGGCGAAAGCTGACATATGCGTGGTCTGATCAATAAGTATCCGGACTTTTACCATAGTAACGAAGCTAAAGCACTCAGAGTGAAGCAGCTTGGCACCGATTGACCTCGAACTCTGCTGTGCATGTGCACTAAGTTTTAATGTTCTAGCTCACCTTCCCTGCTTACAGTAGTGCTTAGAAGGAACGTGTGTAGCGTATAATCGTCGCGTTGACCATGACAGAGAAAGTTAAGCGGAGAATCTGCATCAGATTTTGCCAAAAGCTTGGTGATACCTGCTCAGAGGCCTACGCAAAGTTTTCAAAAAGTTTTCATCGTTCTCGACACAATCACAATCAAAGAGATCTTGTGCAACTGAAACCCGAGTGTCTTTTTGGTCAGCTGAAAGCAGTTTTGTTACAAACTTGGTAGACACGCGTCTCATACCCAAATCTTCAATGATAACGGACTGAACTGAACTGTAACTAATCTACACGACCTCTGATAACTCACAGAGAATGATTCGACGATTTTCCCTCACAGTTGCACGCACATCTGCAATATTTTTCTCAGTTCTGTTAGTTGCGGGTCTCCCAGAACGTTTGTCACAATCGACATTTTCTCGGCCATCTGGGAAACGTCTGAACCTCCTGTACACTTGTGTGCGGCTCATACACTCCTTTCCATATACTTTCTGCAACATTGTGCAAGCGTCTCAGTAGATATCACCATAACAACTTTCTCTGTCATGGTCAATGCGACGATCACACGCTACACACGTTTCTTCCAAACACTGCTGTAAACAGCGGAAGTGAGCTAGAACGTTAAAACTTAGTGCACATAAACAGCAGAGTCCAAGGTCAATCTGTGCCGAGTAGCTTCACTCTGCGTGCTTTAGCTTCGTTATTATGGCAACAGTCCTGATATTTATTGGGCAGATCTCGTATGGCAAGAGCCAATAAGAGAGTGTAAAATCGCCGTAAACTAACTCAAACACTTCCCTTTGTCAGAGCTACTGACTAGATTTGGTGAGTACATCAGTGTGGACATGGGGTAACCACATCGGACAATTTGGATAGTATTTTGAGCATTTATTAGATCAGCAAATAGAGATAGTGTAAGTTGTCTACCGTTTTAACTGATTGTCTACACAAACCGTAAATTTATGATTTGTAAGATAATCGGTTTGGCAGCTATAACACACAAACACAAACCCAATTACTGAAAGTTAAAGGCGCTGTTCACAGCGTGCAAAGCCTGCAGCAATCAGATAAACGAATTAAGTGGCAGTTAACGAGGGCGATAGTCAACAACCGGGGATAAAATGCTCTGAAGAGGATGATTAGAGTTGAATCGAAGGATTTAACGAAGAAGTAGCGATAGGGAAATATGAAGTGGAGACTAGTAAGTAAATTAGAACAGACGATTACAAAAGTCATCGTGATGGACGTGCAAGGGGTGGGAATGGTTCAACGTCAAAATATGACGTTTGCGTTATCAGGGTTAAAGCTTTTGTTAAAGCACTACAGTCTTTCTAATCAACTAGTTTCTTCCCTCCAAAATTCCAGGTATACACTTATAGCTTAAAAGATTACCATCACTTCTGGAAGGGTGATTGTTTGGTAGAAGGCGGCAAGCTGGCAGAAACGTTAGCACGCCGGACGAAATGCTTAGCGGTATTTCGTCTGTCTTTACGTTCTGAGTTCAAATTCCGCCGAGGTCAACTTTGCCTTTCATCCTTTCGGGATCGATTAAATAAGTACCAGTTACGCAGTGGGGTCGATATAATCGACTTAATCCCTTTGTCTGTCCTTGTTTGTCCTTTCTATGTTTAGCCCCTTGTGGGCAAAAAAGAAATAAGAATCGTCAGAGCGTCGAATAAAATATCTTGCGATAATTATTCCGGCCCTTGATCTGCGTTCAAGCCCCGCGTTGTCGAATAGCCATTCATCCTTCCACTTAGCGCACTATATCACCTATGACGGTGGTACAATGCAGCTAGGATGGGAGTACAGTGTTACTTTGACGTGGCTAAAATGATGTGATGTAGCTAGGGTTGTGGTGCAGCTGTGATGGTAGTGGTGATAACTAAGACTGCGGTAGGGTTAATGTTAGACCATGGTGTGTTGTTGTTAAGACCTTAATAGTATAACTAGGTTTGTGGTGTGACGTATGTAAGATGACGGCGGTGTGATGTAGAGTAGCTAAGATGATGTTACGTAGCTAAAATGCTGGAGGTGGAGAAACAAGCTAAAAGATTTTAGAAGTCTGAGAAACCAGTTTTTTCCCCCCTCTGGAAGCGATTAATCAATCACTGATTCCCGTGACAGTGAATGTAAAGACTAAAGACTAGACCTCGGGGACATTTTCAAAATGCTGGTGTGAGTGACCTACATGACTTGTGGGTGGAGGTAGAGAATTGGTTGTTGTTGCTGCCGTTGTTTTCGTCATTTAGCCCCGAATGAACATTTATTGAGCGGAGCAATGTTTGACAGAGGAATTCCAACCAGGACCATCTCATTTTATAAGACGTTACACCAATATATATATATATATATATATATATACACACACACACACACACACACACATACATACACACACACACACACACACACACACACACACACACACATATACATATACACACACACACACACACACACACACATATACGCACAC